>NC_064643.1:156528652-156831683 GCF_023864345.2 Schistocerca serialis cubense
ATTATCATTAATCCAGAATGATACAAGTTTCAGCTTCCGGCGTGGAAGAAGGCTGTTGACGCCGACATTATATCATTTCAACGTAGGGAAAGCAAAACGGATCATTCAATGTTTCTCATTCAACATAAAGCATGTGAGATAAATTTTCGTAACGTTCATAATCATCTAAAAATTCAAACGAAGTAAAAATACACCGGAAGCTTATTCGAATTGAATATAATGTAAGATACCAAACGCTTTGCACCTCGATGTCGAATTTGTCCACTTGCAATCTTTTGCAGCATACACATAGAATGTCATGATTACCACGAGAATGAAGAAATATGTTGGTAAGGATGGAAGCAAGAAAGGATGCAGTCAACAAATATTCTATTCCTCATGGCACACATTTCATTTGACACGTAAGAAGAGGTAAAGCGGGAATTTACTTTCGTTAGCACGAAAGACATGCCGCACATATTGATAACGAGGAAGTCTGCGTCTTCATACGTTTCCTTAGCAAATATCAACGTTAAATTGCATAACGCAAACATTTTTAACAGACGCGAATTCCTACCCAGCATCTATTGTCCCTGTTAACGAACGACGAGAGATGTTAAATATTGCTTCTTCACAAGTAACTTACTTGAAATGCCGTGAGGTAAAGCTGTGTGTCGGACACGGATTCGAACCCGGAACCTAACCGGATTGCTATCGAAGCACAGTCAAATGTGATATATCGGAATTTTGCGGCAGTAGATAGATGTTTTAACTGAAATGACGAGACGAAACATTAATTTTTTCCTTCCCTGGACTCCAACCCGGCACCTATCGCTGTTATATTGTAGAGAAAACGAACGTTAAATATGGGTTTGTTGCACCAGCAGTGACATGTGAGCATGTTTGAACTGAAATAATATGACGAAGAGTTCAGCGCTCACTGGGAATAGAGCCCCACACATATCGTTGTTGACTACACACAAAGAGAAGTCAGCTACCGAACTTTTCTCCACCAGCTGCTCAGAATAGCATCTTGAACTTACAGTCATCTCGCAAATAGTTCTGTGTCTCACTGGGAGTTAAATACGTCAGATATCGTTAGTGTTGACAGCGAATGAAAATACATTAAAAATCAAAATTATTATCCACCAGCAGATAGGTGTTCTCATGATAGAGCTTGATAATACATAATTAAATCTTTAGTGCCGGGCCATGATTCGATCCCATTCACGCGTAATATGTGAAGGTGTTAAGGAATCTGCAGTTTTGGACAAACAACAAATTGTAGCCGAGCTGTATTGCCACGAAGGGATCAAATTCCGCGTTAAGGGCGGTCTGAGTTGCATTCCCAGTTCAGAACCAATTTTATCGACATACAGAAGCTCAAATAAAAGATGGAATAAGTGTCCTGTGACCATACATAGCGTTTGTGTCGTCACTTGAAATAAATAACTAGTATAAGAAAGGTTACTGGTGATAGAGTTTCTACATGTCGCCACTCCAGACTTTATTGTGGTTCAACCTACCGTCTACTTGGTAAAGAAGGAATATCATCTTTAATGTGAATTTTCAGACCACGCAGCCATTATATCTCCTTCACTTGGTGTAGCCAGGAGAGAATGGAATCTGTCTCTCCCTATCTAAAATCATTGACAGAAGTGGGAATCGAACCCAGACCATAGGTATAACAACCTACCATCCGTCCAACAGACCACGAAATCCCCTTCTCTGCGAGTCATATTTCTATCGTAACGCAGTTGCGGCACACTGGATGAGAATTCTGACACACAGGCTCCCTGTACTAATTTGCAGCATGTTCAGTAAATTCATTTACCTGGTTGACCGAATCACCATGAACTAGCTGCCTCGGCTACCCAGTGCATGCATTCGACTATTTTGTAATCACAGAAATAAAATCACGTAACTGCCACCTACACACAACTGCCAACAGTGTAGGATGCAGAAGTTTAAATAGGAAGTGTTCCTTTCCACTTGAGCTATTCTATTGCGCTATCTGTTACTAGAAAACGTCGCTCAGTCCAAAAGAAAAGCTGTAACTGTTTGTCTCTCAGAAGTCAAGACCTGGCCATATGCATAATCTGACAGTGCTGTGGAATCCAAAAGTTCTGGAGGAATAGTTGCCGAGCTCTGGAGCTGTTGTAGCTACGTGTCAGCTTGTAGCATAGATAAGATGTCGCGAGTTCGAATACATTCAGTGCCACATTTAATAAAACGCAATTCTGCTCTCTGCTGAAGTTATCAATCTAATGGAACTTTGAACTTAATTCCCTTCACTTCTCAACCCAAAGTAGTCGCATGTGGAAAAAGGACTAACTATTGTGACATTTTGTTCTGTTCAGGTTTAATAGACAGCAGGCAGCAGATGCATCTCGAAGATGTGTAGGGAGAGCGCATCGTGCCATAATATGTCAGAAAAGTATTTTCTACATTAGCTGTCGTGTGGTAGTGATATTTTATTCTTCTTCAAACTTTGACAGCTTTAACTCAGAACAAGTTTTCTACATGCATGTAATCAATAAACTGCATGTGCATTGTCAGACTGTCATAGGTAACATCAGAGAATTCGCATATATCGTTGATGATTAATTTCTCTCTCATGTTTACTATTGTTTTAACAACACTAAAGGAAACCTTACGAAAATTGTGCACTGTATTATAAGAAATGAAATAAAACTAACCATGATAACCTTACGACGAAAGTATCTGTACACAAGCATGCCTCTATCGACACCAATTAGTAAAATACTACTCACTTAGATGATGATTGGGTCTGTGTTTAATTGGTATGCTGTGTCATACTCAAGAGGTATGCAAATGTGGCATTTCATAAATATAGTTACGTATTCCTAGAAACCCAAAATTCGCTTGTCAGCAGCGGAAAGAGGCGTTACCTGCTGTGCAGCATTGTAAGTTTTTCAACATTGCACTATGAGCTGAAAGCGTTTTCTTGCGATTTCCTTATTGATGTTTGATCTGACTGCTTGTAGCTCTTTCACAGAAGGGATAAAAACGTTACAGTCAGTGAGACTGGAACTGCGAACCGTAACAGACGCTGTTTCACAGGTCAGCACGTTACCACAGAGCTGGCGAGAAGGTATGGGTCTCAGCTTCCTATTTCGAGGCCAATAGTAACTAGAACTCGTAAACCGCTATTTAAAGGTCGAGATTAGTTGCGATTTCCACCTGCAACGACTTTCCTGGGCTGAAAACCGTAAATTTTCAATCTTTTGTTACCCTTCAAGCGATAATAACTCAGATTATTCAATGGAAATGACAGGTAAAATCAAGTGAACTTTGAGGCTTAATTCCGTGCACACCAGGAAGTAACTCGTCGATCACAGAGTTGCCAAACATACGTTGCCTTGTTGCCAAATCTCAGTTACAGTACCAGCAGGAAGAAGACGAAGCGATGTGATCCTACAGCGGTCTGGGAAGTGACCATAGCTGGTGTCTCCAAGTCGCGGCTGCTACGGCCTGGAATACGTAATGCGTCTGATTCGCTTTCTGTAACTAGGTTTAGGGCCTGGAGCGTAGTTACTAATAATACTCAGAACTGACTGCAAACTGAGCATCATAAATCAGTAACTCTCATTGTTGTTTTTATATTTCTTTCGTAAGTGTACTCAAAACTAAGAAAGTCATTCACAGGCGTTTTCGTTCCTCGCCGATAGTCGAGCACAACAAACAAATAAAAAAAAAAAAAAGAATGTGTGTGTGTGTGTGTGTGTGTGTGTGTGTGTGTGCGTGTGTGTGTGTGTGTGAGAGAGAGAGAGAGAGAGAGAGAGGGGGGGGGAAATAAAAAGCAATGAGAGAGAGTGTAAAAAATTGTTGTAAAGAAATTGAATCATGGTATTTAAAGAAATTTTTCATTAAAATGACACGTTCCACATCATTACGAAATGTCGTATTCATGATCTATTGAACAAGAGGTAATCTAATGTAATCTAATCTAATCACATCATATTGATGATTAGCCATGAAGAGTCATGAATTACCGAAAGTTTTGCCAATACCAGTAACCAAATCTAAACTTGAAAATAAAAGACGACAATTTTTGTAATAAACCGTGACTCCTATCAAGACCCTTTCGTCCCTGTTATCTAACCACGAAAGATGTCTGGTATACCTCCATTCTGAAGTAGCAAAGTGTGCATGCATTTAAAGATGAAGTGCATGATGTGAAGTTCTGTGACGGAGATACGAACCCAACACGTAATCCGATTGTTAACTAAGAAAAATCAAATGTTACGTATCGGTTTTTCTTACGAGCCGCTAGGTGTCTGAATCTAAAATAAGGATACAAACTTTTGTGCCTAAGCGACAATCGAACTGCACACCTATCGTGCATCCACGAATATAGCGTAAGTATCAGTTGCTTACTCATGAACAGTAAGATGTGTGCGTGTTTGACCAGAAATAACGACACCTGTTGCGATTGTTGGCAACACATGAACAGACATTGAAATTGCGTGTTAATTTTCACTAGCAGGTCGGTGTGCACTTGATAAAGCTAGAAATGAAATTATGAATATTTTTGTACTGGATCAGGTTTCAGACCCACATACTTACCTTTGGAGACCTAGAGAAGATTGCAGTCTTGGGAAAAGGAACGAAATGACTGAACTATACTGTTCCGAGAGATTCAGATCCTCGAAAGAGGAGATACGAATTCGAATCACAGTCCAGCACCAAATTTTTAAACGTCTCTAGTTCAATCAAGTACAAGTAAAATAAGATCCCTGTCCCTTTAAATGGCTATCGGTTCATCAAATAAAATAAAATTTGCTAATGTAAGTAAGCTTACTGGCGACTGTATTTCTGTTTACCATGGTTTCCGCTGTGTCATTTCCCAACGTAAACCGGCTCTGCCCAGTCGGTAATGAAGGAACGTGATGTTTAATGCGGATTCTGGATTATAACGTCTTTCTCTTGAGGTTACCAGAGGTAAAATAAATATGTTTGTGCCTCTTAAAAGTAAATGCCTGAACCCACGCATTGCACCTGTGATAGCTCGTTCCACCAGACCATTGTGGTCACATTACCCAGCCCCAGGAGTGTGCTGTAGCGGATGATGTGCTTAGCTTACAAAATTAGTCACGGTGGAAAAAATGCGAGTCTATTAAATGGTCAAGTAGAAGCAAGCCTCTGACGCAGAGATTATGCTATTCTCATGTCAGCAGGATGTAAAGACTCTTCTAGGCATCATAGGCAGGATGTGAAGCCATTTTGATTTTTCACAAATTCAGCAAATTTCTTAGTTCGCGAAAATCCACTGTGAAGTGTGAAGTTGCCGGATAATTCGATTATTACTGTTATTGTTAATATCATTTTAATTATACCGCTGCTGGAACTCAAGTGCTTGAATATCATTTAATGCCTTTTGGTCACTATAGAAGTAGTTTCCCATGAACAGTTTCTTTCCCTGTCTACGGAATCCTTTTCATGTTAATATCAAACACCAGCAATTAGTCGTAGATTACATTAAAACTAAAGTAATTGACGAAGACGTTACGTGGTAACAAAATCGCACTGCCTTTCTTCATTTACTTTCGCCTAGAAATGGCTATCGAGTACTGACAAACCAAAAGGCAAGTGATCTTACTGCCTTCCGATATACGTTGCTGTTAGTTCTTCCACATGATGTGGTCGACATGCCCTGTTTCAAGTTGTGTATGACAGAGAGTGTTTTAGAAAATCTATTGTTTCCCTTTGCAATAAACAGAAGTATTTTCATTCTAAGCTGTCCAAGTACAAAATTTTCGCAATATTAGTTCAAATGTAATATTCGCTTCTATAATGTAGGAAAGTACTTCGCAGTCGCAAACTCGCATCCGAAACGTTGACCTTACACTTAGTCGCTGACCATAAAGTCTAGCTCAGAGTGACACCAGTTTAAATAACCTAATGTAGCGAAGACTGTTTGCCAGTGCTCTTTCTCACCGGAAAATACGCAATTCACTCATTTGGCTCCATAACTACACTGTAACAGTAATTTCTGTGTGAAATTCGTCAGTAAGCTTTCGCCTTCCAACCGGCAAAATACAGAAGAGTACGGCCGGTAAACAATTCACAAACCACGATTTAGTGCCGATAAGACGATTTCTTTAAACATTGTCGAAGCTGAGGGAATTTAGTTTCTGCTTAAATTGTCTTAAGCAGCAACGTTCACAGATATCTCAAATAGGAAAAAGCTGAATATCCAGGTACGAAAGTTGTAAAACAAACTTCCCACAGTTTGTGTCAGGTTGATCTTTTCGTCTGATAACACTGCTTAAGTATTCTGTCTAAGAGGTATCACAAGTAGTATCCCTGTAGCTGTGGGAATCATTGGTTGAAAACGAGTTTAACACCAATGGGTACAGGGCTGCTAAATTTTCAAAATTATTATGAACCTAAGTCTGAGTCCATCCACAAACTGAGGCGTATTTATAATATTGAAGCTAGACTGTGTATCCTTGTCTTTCTTGAGTGGTCATTGGAAGGCGTTTACACAGACGTATACAATACTATGAATACTTCGAACGGTATGGTTAACGTTGCTCTCTTAAAAAATACATTTTGTTTTAAATTCTTCTGGGTCTTAAGCGTACGATATGTGTTGTAGATACAGTCTCAGACCAAAAAATTGACCGCCGAGTCGTTCACGGAAGGTGGACAATACAGTCATGCTCCTCTCAGAATTCTATGTCTGGCAATATGCTCGATCTGGCAACATGTAGACTGCGGCACTTCCCAGAGGAAGTCTTGACTCCAGTCTTAGTACATTACTCTTGACTACGACCGTAGTCGTGAGGTAAAACGCGAGACCAGCTAATATGATATTGTAGATTCGCTTGTATTACACTCATAGCTTCAGCACCGAGAGGAAAGGGGCGATAAAAATTTTGTCGATATGTGCTTTCGGTCGCCAGACGTCATATTAGCTGGTCTCGCGTTTTACCTCAAGACTACGGTCGTGTTCCAGCAGCGGTATGAATAAAATGATATTAATAATAACAGTAATAATCGAATTATCCGGCAACTTCACACTTCACAGTGGATTTTCTAGAACTACGAAATTTTCTGAATTTGTGAAAAATCAAAATGGCTTCACATCCAGCCTATGATGCCTAGAAGAGTCTTTACATCCTGCTGACATGAGAATAGCATAATCTCTGCGTCAGAAGCTTGCTTCTACTTGACCATTTAATAGACTCGCATTTTTTCCACCGTGACTAATTTTGTAAGCTAAGCACATCATCCGTTACAGCACACTCCTGGGGCTGGGTAATGTGACCACAATGGTCTGGTGGAACGAGCTATCACAGGTGCAATGCGTGGGTTCAGGCATTTGCTTTTAAGAGGCACAAACATATTTATTTTAGCTCTGGTAACCTCAGGAGAAAGACGTTATAATCCAGAATCCGCATTAAACATCACGTTCCTTCATTACCGACTGGGCAGAGCCGGTTTACATTGGGAAATGACACAGCGGAAATCATGGTAAACAGAAATACAGTCGCCAGTAAGCTTACTTACATTAGCAAATTTTATTTTATTTGATGAACCGATAGCCATTTAAAGGGACAGGGATCTTATTTTACTTGTACTTGATTGAACTAGAGACGTTTAAAAATTTGGTGCTGCACTGTGATTCGAATTCGTATCTCCTCTTTCGAGGATCTGAATCTCTCGGAACAGTATAGTTCAGTCATTTCGTTCCTTTTCCCAAGACTGCAATCTTCTCTAGGTCTCCAAAGGTAAGTATGTGGGTCTGAAACCTGATCCAGTACAAAAATATTCATAATTTCATTTCTAGCTTTATCAAGTGCACACCGACCTGCTAGTGAAAATTAACGCGCAATTTCAATGTCTGTTCATGTGTTGCCAACAATCGCAACAGGTGTCGTTATTTCTGGTCAAACACGCACTCATCTTACTGTTCATGAGTAAGCAACTGATACTTACGCTATATTAGTGGATGCACGATAGGTGTGCAGTTCGATTGTCGCTTAGGCACAAAAGTTTGTATCCTTATTTTAGATTCAGACACCTAGCGGCTCGTAAGAAAAACCGATACGTAACATTTGATTTTTCTTAGTTAACAATCGGATTACGTGTTGGGTTCGTATCTCCGTCACAGAACTTCACATCATGCACTTCATCTTTAAATGCATGCACACTTTGCTACTTCAGAATGGAGGTATACCAGACATCTTTCGTGGTTAGATAACAGGGACGAAAGGGTCTTGATAGGAGTCACGGTTTATTACAAAAATTGTCGTCTTTTATTTTCAAGTTTAGATTTGGTTACTGGTATTGGCAAAACTTTCGGTAATTCATGACTCTTCATGGCTAATCATCAATATGATGTGATTAGATTAGATTACATTAGATTACCTCTTGTTCAATAGATCATGAATACGACATTTCGTAATGATGTGGAACGTGTCATTTTAATGAAAAATTTCTTTAAATACCATGATTCAATTTCTTTACAACAATTTTTTACACTCTCTCTCATTGCTTTTTATTTCCCCCCCCCCCTCTCTCTCTCTCTCTCTCTCTCACACACACACACACACACACACGCACACACACACACACACACACACACACACACACACATTCTTTTTTTTTTTTATTTGTTTGTTGTGCTCGACTATCGGCGAGGAACGAAAACGCCTGTGAATGACTTTCTTAGTTTTGAGTACACTTACGAAAGAAATATAAAAACAACAATGAGAGTTACTGATTTATGATGCTCAGTTTGCAGTCAGTTCTGAGTATTATTAGTAACTACGCTCCAGGCCCTAAACCTAGTTACAGAAAGCGAATCAGACGCATTACGTATTCCAGGCCGTAGCAGCCGCGACTTGGAGACACCAGCTATGGTCACTTCCCAGACCGCTGTAGGATCACATCGGTTCGTCTTCTTCCTGCTGGTACTGTAACTGAGATTTGGCAACAAGGCAACGTATGTTTGGCAACTCTGTGATCGACGAGTTACTTCCTGGTGTGCACGGAATTAAGCCTCAAAGTTCACTTGATTTTACCTGTCATTTCCATTGAATAATCTGAGTTATTATCGCTTGAAGGGTAACAATAGATTGAAAATTTACGGTTTTCAGCCCAGGAAAGTCGTTGCAGGTGGAAATCGCAACTAATCTCGACATTTAAATAGCGGTTTACGAGTTCTAGTTACTATTGGCCTCGAAATAGGAAGCTGAGACCCATACCTCCTCGCCAGCTCTGTGGTAACGTGCTGACCTGTGAAACAGCGTCTGTTACGGTTCGCAGATCCAGTCTCACTGACTGTAACGTTTTTATCCCTTCTGTGAAAGAGCTACAAGCAGTCAGATCAAACATCAATAAGGAAATCGCAAGAAAACGCTTTCAGCTCATAGTGCAATGTTGAAAAACTTACAATGCTGCACAACAGGTAACGCCTCTTTCCGCTGCTGACAAGCGAATTTTGGGTTTCTAGGAATACGTAACTATATTTATGAAATGCCACATTTGCATACCTCTTGAGTATGACACAGCATATCAATTAAACACAGACCCAATCAAAATCTAAGTAAGTAGTATTTTACTAATTCGTGTCGATAGAGGCATGCTTGTGTACAGATACTTTCGTCGTAAGGTTATCATGGTTAGTTTTATTTCATTTCTTATAATACAGTGCACAATTTTCGTAAGGTTTCCTTTAGTGTTGTTAAAACAATAGTAAACATGAGAGAGAAATTAATCATCAACGATATATGCGAATTCTCTGATGTTACCTATGACAGTCTGACAATGCACATGCAGTTTATTGATTACATGCATGTAGAAAACTTGTTCTGAGTTAAAGCTGTCAAAGTTTGAAGAAGAATAAAATATCACTACCACACGACAGCTAATGTAGAAAATACTTTTCTGACATATTATGGCACGATGCGCTCTCCCTACACATCTTCGAGATGCATCTGCTGCCTGCTGTCTATTAAACCTGAACAGAACAAAATGTCACAGTAGTTAGTCCTTTTTCCACATGCGACTACTTTGGGTTGAGAAGTGAAGGGAATTAAGTTCAAAGTTCCATTAGATTGATAACTTCAGCAGAGAGCAGAATTGCGTTTTATTAAATGTGGCACTGAATGTATTCGAACTCGCGACATCTTATCTATGCTACAAGCTGACACGTAGCTACAACAGCTCCAGAGCTCGGCAACTATTCCTCCAGAACTTTTGGATTCCACAGCACTGTCAGATTATGCATATGGCCAGGTCTTGACTTCTGAGAGACAAACAGTTACAGCTTTTCTTTTGGACTGAGCGACGTTTTCTAGTAACAGATAGCGCAATAGAATAGCTCAAGTGGAAAGGAACACTTCCTATTTAAACTTCTGCATCCTACACTGTTGGCAGCTGTGTGTAGGTGGCAGTTACGTGATTTTATTTCTGTGATTACAAAATAGTCGAATGCATGCACTGGGTAGCCGAGGCAGCTAGTTCATGGTGATTCGGTCAACCAGGTAAATGAATTTACTGAACATGCTGCAAATTAGTACAGGGAGCCTGTGTGTCAGAATTCTCATCCAGTGTGCCGCAACTGCGTTACGATAGAAATATGACTCGCAGAGAAGGGGATTTCGTGGTCTGTTGGACGGATGGTAGGTTGTTATACCTATGGTCTGGGTTCGATTCCCACTTCTGTCAATGATTTTAGATAGGGAGAGACAGTTTCCATTCTCTCCTGGCTACACCAAGTGAAGGAGATATAATGGCTGCGTGGTCTGAAAATTCACATTAAAGATGATATTCCTTCTTTACCAAGTAGACGGTAGGTTGAACCACAATAAAGTCTGGAGTGGCGACATGTAGAAACTCTATCACCAGTAACCTTTCTTATACTAGTTATTTATTTCAAGTGACGACACAAACGCTATGTATGGTCACAGGACACTTATTCCATCTTTTATTTGAGCTTCTGTATGTCGATAAAATTGGTTCTGAACTGGGAATGCAACTCAGACCGCCCTTAACGCGGAATTTGATCCCTTCGTGGCAATACAGCTCGGCTACAATTTGTTGTTTGTCCAAAACTGCAGATTCCTCAACACCTTCACATATTACGCGTGAATGGGATCGAATCATGGCCCGGCACTAAAGATTTAATTATGTATTATCAAGCTCTATCATGAGAACACCTATCTGCTGGTGGATAATAATTTTGATTTTTAATGTATTTTCATTCGCTGTCAACACTAACGATATCTGACGTATTTAACTCCCAGTGAGACACAGAACTATTTGCGAGATGACTGTACGTTCAAGATGCTATTCTGAGCAGCTGGTGGAGAACAATTCGGTACCTGACTTATCTTTGTGTGTAGTCAACAACGATATGTGTGGGGCTCTATTCCCAGTGAGCGCTGAACTCTTCGTCATATTATTTCAATTCAAACATGCTCACATGTCACTGCTGGTGCAACAAACCTATATTTAACGTTCGTTTTCTCTAGAATATAACAGCGATAGGTGCCGGGTTGGAGTCCTGGGAAGGAAAAAATTAATGTTTCGTCTCGTCATTTCAGTTAAAACATCTAGCTACTGCCGCAAAATTCCGATATGTCACATTTGACTGTGCTTCGATAGCAATCCGATTAGGTTCCGGGTTCGAATCCGTGTCCAACACACAGCTTTACCTCACGGCATTTCAAGTAAGTTACTTGTGAAGAAGCAATATTTAACATCTCTCGTCGTTCGTTAACAGGGACAATAGATGCTGGGTAGGAATTCGCGTCTGTTAAAAATGTTTGCGTTATGCAATTTAAAGTTGATATTTGCTAACTGATACTGTCTAAAATCGAGGTATATCACTCTCTGTATGCCTAATCAGGAATGACTGTTAGTGTCCGTCAGTCACGAAATCTTTGCTTAGTCTGCATGAGCTGGGTTTGAATCCAAATGCAGAACAAGACGGTTCGTCGTGTCATTTAATGTTAATACATATTCTCAACTAGCTGCTTGTGAATAACTTAAATTTTTAATGTCATTTTGTGTTAAATAGTTCAAATGGTTCAAATGGCTCTGAGCACTATGGGACTTAACTTCTAAGGTCATCAGTCCCCTAGAACTTAGAACTACTTAAACCTAACTAACCTAAGGACATCACACAACACCCAGCCATCACGAGGCAGAGAAAATCCCTGACCCCGCCGAGAATCGAACCCGGGAACCCGGACGCGGGTAGCGAGAACGCTACCGCCTGACCACGAGCTGCGGGCACATCAATAATAACCTCGTGTATTGCTTCAGTGACTGTTACCGTCTTGTTTGACACCGAGATGATGTAAACAACACAAATTCGGGTCCCTGACAGATAATTCTAGTCTCTTCAGGGACTTAGGCTTGTTTGGTTGTTGTTGTAGATTGGCATTCGCGAAGAATACTACTGTCGCAAATCCTGAGAGGTTTTCGAAACACATACGATACGGAGGGCTAAGAATAGTCTCTCAGTTTTGACCTTTAGAATAGTAGTTGCCGCGCGGTGTGGCCGCGCGGTCGAGTGCGACGTGTCACAGATTTCACGGCCGCTTCTGCCGGAGGTTCGGGTCCTCCTCCGGGCATGAATGTGTGTGTTGTCCTTCGAATAAGTTAAAGTTAGTGTAAGTAGTTTCTACGTCTAGGGACTGTTGACCCTAGCAGTTTGGTCCTTTAGTCATTAGAACTTAAAAAAGAGCACTAGCGGAAGGAATTGATAAGATCAAGCTTCTGCAGAACAACTGGAACTAATGAAAAGAAAAAGCAGCTATGGTTACACAATTTGAGCACTTTACTGCAGCAGTGCCTTGTTCGCACAGTAGTAAATACTGCCCTTACCATAATCGTAGCTGACGTATACAGCTCCCAACGTGAAACATGAAGAGTACGACCACCTTTCGCATGAAGCGACCATTTTGAACTGAAATACGTTTCCTAACTCAAAACCACTCCTTCTGTGATAATTATTGACAATATTTGATCGAGATGACAAGAAAATATTAAATGGATGTAGCAGATACAATGTAGCCCCACAACCGCAAATCATTCTCATACTAACACAGTTGCCAACAAAGGTGTACGACGTTGTTAGTCCTTGACTACGTTAGTGGCAAGAAGATTCCGTTTCCTTAGCAGGAATTCTTCACGAACGGATGCGGATGCATTGCAGTCCGAATGACAGGTATGGCGGTATGCCTACATGTCTAAAAAGAGCAGAAAACCTAATTGTTAACCCTTTGAGTAATATTCCCACGTCTGTGACTCGTATCATGGTTAAAGCCCATGTATTACCACTGTTCGTGCTTACCTACATCATCAAATAACAGCAGAAACGGAGAGAAATACTTTCGGAGTATACGCCTTGATATTTGAATTCATTTTTGGATGTAGCAGATTTTATTTTTCAATAAAGCTATTGTTTCTATTTCCAGACAACATTTCATATCCTTCTTACTTCTGCGCAGCAGCTATTTTGCTGCCCACATGGGAAACCACGCCTACGACTACCACCGTCTCATTTCCTGACCTAATACATTCTGCATAGCCTTACGTAATTTTACTGCTGCTCATTACCCTTTTATTAAAGGCTATACATCAAGGAAAGAGAAATAACATCTACATGCAATGTTTACCGTGATGCAATCAAAAAATTGTGCTTATAAAAGTGCTCAGAACCGCTGAACGAGCCTTTCAATTTGCAGCACACTCCAGACCGAGTGAAACAAAATAATATTAAGAGGAGCAAGTTGACCATAGCGAGCGTCCGGAGGGTTTGATGTAGTGCCGTGAAGTTGGACCAGTTTCAATCGAATTTAGTTCCTGATAGAACAAAATGTGATCTTGATACAAAAGCATCAGTGTACTCATATGGGAGCTCCTTCCGACGTGTAATTGATAGAATACCTGGTCACGTTAGGTAACGTTTCGCTTGCGACCATCACTGATTTTATTTTCAGCCCATTCCTTGATGACGCACATTTTTTCATTGTTTCCGGCCTCAGATAATTCCTAAAGCGTTATATCGTGTGTTAGTCACACCGTAAGTTAGACACCCATAAAGCTCTGGCTTGCTTTAGAGCATCAAATTGAGCAGCGATTCGAAAATACAAAAGACCACTTCTGAAGAAGGGCCTGCTGGCAGCAGCACTGTGGGCAGTATCAATGCCCATGTTTTACGTCACAAGATACAGAAGTGATTTACATACATTTCGAAAAATTCATTTACTGAATGCTTTCGAGTCTGGTAGCGTATGGGAAGGGTGTTTTTGTCATGATGAAAAGTCGCGTAACGCAGATTTCACTAGTTTCGTTGGATTTGAGAATGGGAGTCAGTTTCTGGGTAGTCGAGTGATGTGATCATGGTCAAGACCGACTGCTATTTTCACACCACGGTGGCTGCAGCAGCGTTCCTGTTTCGTCAACACAAACACCACGTGTCTGGGCCCACTGCTCATGACGTCACATGCTGCGAGTGGCAGTGTCAAGAGGGCGCAGTGTTTTTTCAACATGTTACTCAAGTAATAAGTCAAATAGATTACATGGATATTATAAGTGGGACAGAAACCTTAATTTATCTTTCATTGCTTATTTGTGGGCTGACTTAAATGAACAACAGCATCGTTTAATATTTTGCCTAATGATTGTCAAGAATCACTGTTAAGAAAGAAACGACAAAGCATTTTAACGAAGTTTATATTTTTGTGTGTCAGATAACTGAAAAAAGATATTATTTTATTTTGTCAGTCGTTGTTTCTCCACTGAATTGTAAATGGTTCTCTCTATAAAACGCATGGTAACGTCACAAGGGCGACAGTCGCAATGCAGTCGCAGTGGAATCGAGAGAGTAGGGTGCGCGTGGTTGCACTGATTGAGCATGGCAACTACTCGGCATCAGAAGCTGGAGAAAAGTGTGGAGTACCGGCAAGAACAGCTAGACGCTGGTGGAAAGACTACCAGGAAAGGGGCTATATAGGGCGGAAAAGAGGAAGTGGCCGGCGCCGTGTGTCTACTGCAGCAGATGATCATCGTGTTTTGGAGAATATACGTGCTAATCCATTCCTCAGTTGCCGTGGCCTGAAAGAGCTATCTCAGTTTCCCGGCAGCGGAAAGACTGTTGCGAGGAGACTGAAAGACGCCGGATTATATTGTCGGAGAGCTGCTGTAAAGCAGTCATTGACCGACTATCAGAGGATTGACCGCATGGCTTTTGCCGCACAACATATCGACTTTGACTGGAGCAGAGTCATCTTTTCGGATGAAAAAATATTTTCTTCCTGTAGCGACGCCCCTGTTCAGGTGAGACACGAAATTTTCTGTATAAAGTTATTAGTTTATGCTGTTAGCGACATTACATTTGTAGTAAGCACAAAATAATAAATATAAACAGTTCCCTATATTATGATTTTAGTAGTTCATCCCTCATCTGATAAGTAATTGTAACCCCTGAATTTGTGAATATTTGCATTAACACGCAAATGTTTTTTGCGTTAGGTATACCGCCCACGAGGACAACGCTTCCAGCCAATGTATATTAACGAAAGACAAAGAAGTGGACGGTTCTCTGTAGCTGTATGGGGCTATATTTCGGCTCATGGGGCAGGTCCTCTCTGGAGAATAGAAGGAATTCTCAACGGAGAGGCCTACATTAACATACTGAATGCCATTATGAAGCCGAGTGCTGAAATGCTGTACCCAGACGGTGAAATATATCTTCTTCTGCAGGTGTGAACAGTGGACGTGTGGAACAATTAAGAGTATTTCCGGTTTCTCCTACGATTTATTCATTACTTTGATAGGCTCTACTTCTTATCGAAGCGACTAATCTACTTTGTCCGACGTATAATTTTGATATCTCCACCTTGCTTTGATATTGATGGCCGTGAAATATAGCTTTCCCGGGCATCATCTTAGTCTCTTTCTTAGTGCCTCGTTCGATAATTGTATGTGTAAGGAAGACGCCGTGTATAAAAAACTGATATACATAAATTTTCCTACTTACATTTTCTCTTCTTAGGCTTCTCTCCACAGTTACTTCTTACACGACTCTGCGATTCGTTTCTATCTCCGTCTACCTTGTTTTGGTCATTTTCCACAACATTCAGTATCCTGTTACCTGTAGGCGGATTATACTTTATTTTATCAGATTCAGTCTTTCACTTCCAAAGAAAAGAGTACTCCACATCGTCCATTTTGCAGTGTGTTTCTATGTTTCTATCACTTGTATGTTTACTTGAAAGAATATTATTCGTAAACATAAATGGTTTGCTAGCACTTTTATTCGCTTTACTTTTGTTAAGCATCTATTTCTCTCTCATTCTGGTCCTGGCGTGGCTGAAGTGCTATACTTTTAATGCCATCAGTTTTTATTGCTGTGTTCCTATGTTTATTACTTTTTCTCATTGCCATTACCATTGGTGGTTGTTCTTACATTCCAGTGTTATTATCTTCTCGATTTTCGGGTAATACCTGCAAAATGTTGTTCATTTTGTTTCTAAATCTGGAATGATTAGGAAATTGTTAACAAATGTGATGCAGCGTATCTTTTCACAATTGAATTTAACTTTTAATGTTAACTGTTCCGTTGTTTGTATTGCTTCTGTAATATATATACACGGTGTTAAGGAAAGTGGTTTTCCATACTTTGCGAGTCGGTAGTATGGACTAAAACAAGACAAACTGCATATCGTAAGAGCTACACGCACTTCTTCTGTACAAGAAAAGTGTTTTAAGTAGAAAGACAGATGTTTTTCACAGTGGTAAAGGTGAGGAAGTGCTCATTGCTCTTAAGATAATCATTTCAGACTCATTGCTCTTGTTTACTGAATATGTTTGTCTTATTTCTGTCCATCCTATCAGCTCTCGAAATATGGATTTCTTGTTTTTAATACCCTATATTCGAAGCAGATATGTAGACAAAGGACGTCCTCGCTTACTCATTTCCAGACGTCATATTCCCATTTTATTCCATTTGTATTGATTATTGAGCTAATCAACTCAATCCAGGCCAGTTTTTTATAATAGTAAAATTATACCTTCCATTTCGAACCATTCCTAAATCAATGAAGGCATTATTTCTTTATCGGTTCATTTCTTCTCTTTTAACTAGCAGCACATACGAACCTGTAACTGATTTGGTTGTTCTTACTTTGTTCCCGAATTGGCCTGCCCTAATAAACCGATCTATATTTCCTTTTATTAAAATAGTACGATATTCGTACGTTTCTTGGAGGCATGCTGTACTTTTCACTGTTGACTGCCTTGACTGATTTTTCTCTTAAAGTTAAGCATGAGATAAAATATACTTTACAGTACTTTACTAACATTACAGTCATGATCTATAACATTTCCCCCAAGGTATACACTCTTTTTCTCCAGGTCACTTCTCGTAACTTAGAATATAACTGCGCAGTAAAGTCCACATGTATAATTAAAATGTGTTCAACGTCTTCGTAAGTGCATTTCCTCACCTCCTGGCATGGGTGAATGTTAACACATCTGTCAAACAGGAGAGACGAGGCCTGTATCACCAAATCCCAGGTCGTTCGCGCTGGTTTCTGCCAGCCACTTTGACATTGGAAGTGCGTGGTGACGGGGCTAGGAATCGGAGAGTGAACGTACTGGTGACGTAGTTTGAGGTTCCTTGTGTCTCAACCTAAAGCCGCTCACCCTAGCGTGCTTTCTGTCAGGAAATATCGTCCCCGAAATGTGGACAGGATGGTTTTCTCATCCTTTGAAATTGTGTGATAGCCGGATCAGCACGTTTCCAGGATAGTACACAGTTGTTCATGGGTTCGAGATTTGTTTCTTGTATATCTTTTTCATTATTCATCCTTTACATTCAGTTTTGATATCAGCTGGCAACTGCCCGCATTGCCTTGATTAAAAATTATATGACAAAGAAACAAACTGTTTTCATGTTTAATATTCCGTAGGTGCATGCAAATATATGAATTGGGTTACGATTTGCAGATTTCTTGATCTTAGTCATGACAGCAACGTTGCATACACGAATTGTTCTTGAGCAATGAGCATTACATAAAGATACGTACTCGTAGTGATATTTAGTTCTCACTAATATGAAGGGAAGATTATTTTATTAACATTCCTGAAATCAGCCATTTACCTCAACTGCAGGCGTTTACTCCGAGCGCGGGGCCGCGTTGGCACGAGGTGTGAACAGGTGACGTCAGCGGCTACGGCCGCCTTCCGTAAATGCAACACATTGAGCGAACGAGCACGTGTAAAGTCCGTAGAGAATATCTCACTATAAAACAGATTTTTTTCTTCTATATATCTTTGACAGTGGATGTACAGAAGAAAGAATTCTATAGTGAAGGCAATCAATCGTTTTGAATAAGCGAAGCAGATTAGCTTTACAACCATGCAACGAGTCTAACAGTTCAACAGACTGCTGCACTGTATTGAACAACCTACACTCGACCTCATCATTACCAAAGCATAGGAGTGGTCTCGCGGTTCTAGGCGCTTCAGTCTGGAGCCGCGCGACTGCTACGGTCGCAGGTTCGAATCCTGCCTCGGGCATGGATGTGTGTGGTGTCCTTAGGTTCGTTAGGTTTAAGTAGTTCTAAGTTCTAGGGGACTGATGACCTCAGATATTAAGTCCCATAGTGCTCAGAGCCATTTGAACCATATTCCGAAAGAAGGCCTGCCTGTGTGTTATAACTGGCGCCTTAAACTGTATTACCATTCGCTCTGTATCCTGATCTCCGTCTGATGACCTCAGATATTAAGTCCCATAGTGCTCAGAGCCATTTGAACCATATTCCGAAAGAAGGCCTACCTGTGTGTTATAACTGGCGCCTTAAACTGTATTACCATTCGCTCTGTATCCTGATCTCCGTCCCAGCACCCTCCCCTTGTCAGCATAGGTTTTTGTCAACAGCTATCAGCAAAGTATTTTGGACTGTGGAATCCTCCGAATGATTTATAGACCTGTAGCTTAGACTACACAGCCATAGCAATTGTCGAATTTTTTCACAGTATGGAAATTAAGTATTCATAGTATTAGAAGTACTGAATTTCGAAATTAATGGATGATCATTTCTTTACAGGATCATAGCCCGATTCATAATAGCCTAGCAGTCCAGAACTGGTTCCAAGATCAGCAGAGAATAAAACTTCTTCCTTTCGTGCCAAAATCACCAGACCTCAACCCCATTGAAAATATGTGGGCGGAGGTTACGAGGTCGTTACCACCTGGGTCATGGAATTCGGAAACTCTGTGGGAAAATATAGAGAATACATGGTGGGAGATCAACGATCATCTCAACCTCTCGAGGAATTTAGCCTTATCACTTCCCAGACGCCTTCGAGCAATTATAGAAAACGAGGGAGGATGGGTAGGGTACTGAAAGAAAAATAAAGGTCAAACCACTTGCGTGGTCCTAAAGTGTTCCGGAAACCTACTAAAGCTAAATGGTCCCTGTGTATTCTCATTAAATGTGTCACTGCGTGATTCTTCCACATAGCAACTACTAATTAAATTCTTTACTCAAGGAAATAAATAAACAAATGTATGCAAAACGGATAAATGTTTGATTTTGTAGTATTAACCCCAAATTTGGTACACTGTTAATCACCTGACGGTGTTTAAAGAAAAAGCGTAAGTAACCGGAATCGTAACTGGACCTGCATAACAACTCCTCCTCCGTTCTACAATCTATTTCGTTTCATTCTGTCTTACTTTCATCTCTCAAAACATAATAACGGTATTACCAGTAACATACAGGATTAAATTCCCTAACAGATGATCTTGTAACAGCTCATATAACGATATTTCTACTTCCTATGGTTTCTTACGAAGATAACCATTGTCTCACCTACGGGAAGGAACGAAGGATAGCCCACAATGCTTGATTCATAATGTCACAGCCACACACTATCACTCTTATTACCATTGGACAAAGCAATGATCGTATCTCAACGCGGACTAGTTCTAGAAAAATTCTGTAACTTCTTCAATCACTGTCTCATCCCAAAAACACCTCTCACTTATCGATGTGCCTCGATGTTAACTAAGTCTCGCGTGGTTGGAAAGTTCGCGCGGTCGCGATTCTGAAATTTACGTTCCGCTCATATTCGTGCGCGGCACGTTATTCCAACTGAAAAAAAAACCTCCACAAGTTACTTAGACTGATTTCCTAATAATATCTCGAGACCATTAAATAATATACCATCCAAAACCTCCCTTCCAAAAGATACATAAATACACACACAGAACTTTTCACAATACTTACAGTTCGTGTATAGATTGCATAGCATGGCTACACGAATTACTGTTATGCTGGTTCCCCTTTATTTAATTCAGGAAACCGGTCTCACTGATTCCCACGTATCTTTCAAATCCTGTTGTTCTAAAAATCAGCTTCACACGTAAATTTCTACTGACTCATTTCACAAAACGTGACTTCTTATTCTTTCATATTAAATTAGCAACCTTTCCTTCATCCATGAATTTCAGAAACCCGTCAAAATACAAATTGAAACACATGTAAGCTACAAATGGCTTCTTTGAAAAATAATTTTTTCAGATCAAAATTAAGAACATTACTTTCTACCATGAATTTCTCGTAGCAGCTCGATTAGTTGAAGCCACGAGTTAATATGTTCCTGCACTTCCAGATCAGATTTTGATACAAACTAAACAAAATCATGAATTGAAATTGACCATTACTAAAAAATTATGGTAAATCACACATTCCTACTTATAAACTAATGGTTCCGAGCACTCACAAATGGTTCAAATGGCTCTGAGCACTATGGGACGTAACTTCTCAGGTCACCAGTCCCCTAGAACCTAGAACTACTTACACCTAACTAACCTAAGGACATCACACACATCCATGCCCGAGGCAGGATTCGAACCTGCGACCGTAGCGGTCGCGCGGTTCCAGACTGAAGCGCCTAGAACCGCACGGCCTCGCCGGCCGTCCTCTCAACCCAGTCGACGTATATTTAGGATACGATAAGTGGGAAAAGTGGGTTTTCATACATTATACCAAAATAATAAACTCATTCAGTTACTCTGATCAATTTCCTTAACACAGCAGGTTGATTCAATAAAAATTAACAGCTCAGATCGAGCGTCTGATAACACATACCTGATACCTGACGTAGCAAGGTATTCTAGCAATTACATGTGGATAGTAATTCCTGTGTGAATATGCTGATATTTTTGTAGTAACAGCGCCTTTGGGTTATCGGGAAGTAAATTCGGAAGAATATGGCCAAATTAAGGGCGCTGCGTTGACAGTGCCCACGCTCAGTATGAAGAGCCTGCTGCTCTTCCTGTTATTTTGTTTCTTTCGTTCTGAGGTGTACCACGAAGTAAAGTTCTCATCCGCTAAGCGATTTTCGCTTCTGTTCGAAAAGCTTCTTGAGTAACCCCGCAGTGAACATTACATAAAGATGATACTTATACTTTTTGAAATATGGACATATTTCTAAGGATAACGAACTGTAGTCGAAACTAAACCAGATGATGCTGAAGGAATTAGGGTATGACATGCGACAGTGAGAGTGGTAACCATTGTTTGCTATGTGGGAAGCAAGACACCTGAGGCCTTCAGTTGTAACTTGTATGTCAAATGCAATAACAAGAAATCCTTTTTGATGGGGTAAGGATGCTAAAATGATATATGTCTGAGGTTCAGGAAACATTATCTGAAAGTATATGACAGGCTTCCTGCTATTATGTACTGTCGCTTGCTTTCAGTAAACATATAGATAACCCATAGCAGGGCTTTCTCGTCATCCGAATCACATCAATGGGAATAGCCATCAGAGGGTTATTACTAAATTGTAGGCACATGGCCAAAAATTTGGAGAGCAGAATCTCTCGCGACAGATTGGATGTCTGGATCCTATCATGAAATATTCAGGCTACGAAAACACGCTCTTCTTGCTGTCAGCGTGGTCCTGACTGCAACGTTGTAGGCATCACTTGGCAATCCTGTAGGCATAACAATGATTTTCAGCTGTGGGACAGATTTATTCTGCTAAATTCGCCTGACGTTTTCTTGTCTTCTCTATGAAATATTCTGAATATTTTGTGAATACAAGGTCATTTCATGCAGAAGCTACCCCTTGTCTCATCTTTCATTTTGCGAGTTTATCAGTTATATACTGCAGCCGCGATTGTGGCAATGAGAGTGTTTATGCTGGAATTCCTTGGCAGCGTAGTTGTAGTGACTTTATAAAATGGTAGTTGCCTCCGAAAGCTGTTCCAGGTTTGCTGCAAACGATGTATCAATTCCTTTCAGTAAATTTTAAATCAGGTGATACCTGTCACATGTAAGTGTGTCCTAAGAAGTTCGCAGAGGTTGCCATGATCGTAGACCTAACTGATCTTAAGTCACATCAAAATTACTGACAAAATTACTGAACAGATTCGAAGCATCTGTAAGAGTCACGAATTTGTACTTTTTTTAATCAACTTGGTCTGAAACAAGAGGGAAAAAACTACAGGGACAATGACTAAGTTTGTCAGTATACATTATCTGTGGTAGATCTGGAGGTGAAAACGTACGAAAAAGTACAGCTGCGCTTTTGCGAACTGCTTTTTTATTTTCGCATCAATAGTGTTGTGAACCCACCATCTGGTATCGATGCATTACATTAGCATCCATTATATATAATCATTTTGATAGTACACCGGATATTATAGATGAGTAGGACACAAGACGGGACGTATATAATGTCCGTTTGACGTCAACAGTGTGTAACATTTTACTTTTTTTGAATAGGACAATGTTGCTCTCCAATCATTTTAGATTAGTTACAATAAGCTTAAGCTGCAAGAGAATTCGCTTGTATTTTTCAATATGTGATCTGTTATCGGTTTGAAGGTCTTCCATTACATCGGCAACTTAGTGCAGCTCCTCCGAGGGCTCTCTGGAGTAGGGTGCAGATAGCAATGTGAAAGCCGCGAGCTTCATACTGTTAGTGCGATAGGGACTTGGTATACTCTTGACGACGTTTAGCACCTGTGCGGTCAGTAACCCAATTTCAAAATTCATGTTGAGTAATCCTGCTCCATTCAAATAATATTGTCTTTTTATATTGATAAGTAATCCGGATAGCGGTCACGTTCATGTGCCATCTACATCGCAAATTTAATGTTACGATCCTAACAAGTAACCTGCAATACGTTTTGTATTTCATAATCGGAACTATCTGCATTAACCGTCATCAGAGCAGTGTCAGGGAACAGACTGCAGCACTGCCTTGGTAGCTACTTGGAGACCTGCTTGAGTCGTGTTCTAAGGTTCACATTATATTACACTAGCGAGAAGTATCGACTTTTCCTTTTTTTCTGCAAACATCCAGAACTAAATTCAGTAACAAAATGCTAAGAAGATTTTGCATTGAGCCAACTCAATGATCAACCTATTTTTATAGATTTTTATTTTCACAGCCATTCTCGTTCTGCATTGCAATAAACTTCATTCATCATTTGCTTGTTCTTGTTACGATTATTATTGTCATTCTCTCACTCGCAAGAGTTTTCACATCCCTATTTGCTATCGATGCACATGAAGAGTGGCTATGAAAGAAGGGAATACTGAATGTTACGTTATGCAGAATACACTCATTTACTTCTACTTCTCGTGATCAACGCTACAGGAGAAAAGAGATACATAAAGTTGACAATGGAGGACAGATATGCTGGCACAACTCTGCAACTATTCCTGTTGTTTTAACACAGTGTTACCAGATAAACAGGTGCTGCGGAATCGAAAATGTAGTACGGACTTTGCCACAGTAGCAGAGAGCTGCTAATTACGGACCATGACCGTGGATTACCCTTCGGTCAGCTGCTGGTTAGAGTGTTGCAACTGTAAATGGATGACTTTGTTTGATAGTCTTGTGCTGATGTTGTCTGAATAAATTATGCCATTGGATAAAAAACGGTTTAGTTTTGAGACCTAACCCTCGAGGGGAGAAGGCACAGTGGTCTGCTTCATGAATTCCAAGCAAAAAACACAAACAATACAGGAAGGGTTCAAACAACTACTTTCATGCAGAGACACGCATTTGGAACCTGTTCATCTTTAAGGGCCAAACAAGAGCGTAACATTACGGAAACAATAATCAAGCTACTTAGTATATAATAGAGCATACAGATTTCAAGGAGGAAACGTATGAAGACGCATACTTTCTCGTTATCCATATGTCTGGTATATCTTTCGCGTTAACGAAAGTAATATCCCGTTTTACCTCTTCTTACGTGTCAAATGAAATGAATGCCATGAGGAATCGAATATTTGTTGACTGAGTCTCTTCTTGCTTCCATCCCTACCAACATATTTCTTCATTGTCGTGGTAATCATGACATTCTATACGTTGCTGCAAAAGATTGCACGTGGATACATTCGACATCGAGGAGCAAAGCGTTTAATATCTTACATTATATTCCGTTCAAATACGCTTCCGATGTATTTTTACTTCGATTGAATTTTGAGGTGATTACGAACGTTACGGAAAATTATCTCACATGCTTTACGCTGAATGAGGAACACTGAACCATCCGCTTTGCTTTCCCAACGTTGAAATGATATGTCAGCGTCAACAGCCTTCTTCCACGCCGGAGGGTGAAACGTGTATCATTCTGGATTAATGATGATTGAAAGCCTCAAATGTATGCATAGCCCACAAGGCGACGTCAGAAACTGTCAGGGGAGAACGCCGCAGGAAAACCGAACGTGCACGCGCGTCTCCCCTCTGAAGAACCGTATCGGAGAATCACGGCAAGCATTTCGCTGAAGAGCTGCCTCGTAAGAGAGGCGAGAATTGGCACCGTCGTAGCAAGTATTTGTCAACACTGTGATAGAGCATTTACTTCCGGGTGTAGCCCGGCATTACTTCGCTAAATTCACTTGACATTCGTTTTCCACATCGAAGACTCATACGATATAATTCACTGTAAGATGAGACACCTATAAAGTGTATTTAATTTCTGGACTCCAAGAACGGCGTTCTTCACATACATAACACCTGTTTGTGGGTTTAAGGTTGCGTTTTGAGGCTCAGGCAATATCGCAATGACTATCGTGGGCTTGTTGCCGGCAGTGTGTCGTTAGCTCAGTGGGAAAAAAAAAAAAAAAAAAAAAAAAAAAAAAAAAAAAAAAAATTGTTCCCTTGTGTGCTGCGATGCTTGGGCTATATGAGATTGCAGTTCCAATCTCGATGAAAGCTGCTGAGTACAACTTTTCAATTTTAATTAATGGAGTTGCAAACTGCTAGTAAAAATTCCTTATACGAAATCTGAACAATGCCTTTACACATCAATCTTCGTGCAATTTCAACTTAGTAAATTATGTTAATATCATGGATGTCTGCTTTCCGAATGCCAAGATGCTTCACTGTGAAATGGTTCCTGAAAAGATTCAAATTGACTGTCAACGATACGAATTTGAGCTTTGTTCGTCATATATCACTTCCGATCAACGTTAAATAGTTCATGAAACCATATATGGAACACCAAATGTGCAGTGTTCCTGCACTGCTACAGAGCATGCGTTGCAACGTATTCACACAATTTATCACATAGACTTACCATAAGGAATGAAACAAGACTGTAATACACTTTACACCACAGACGCTCACTCTGGCTTGACGAAAACATCCAAATATTGGCCAAAAGTTGCACAAATAATTGACTTTGAAAGGAAAAGAAACGAGGTATGAAGCAGTTATTGATTGATCGAATGTAATGACGTGGTTTAATTTCGTCCCAGTCTATAAACTTAATTTCGGGCCATACTCCGCTCTCACCGATTAATGTAATATAATACCCGTTTACTAATCAGGGCGTCTGTCTCCGTTCTTTTGAGTGTGAATGGAAATCGTAGAAATTATCTGTGGAGCAACATTTAATAATAAAGCGTTTTAAATCATCAGAAGCGATGAGCGGTAGCAGGCGCTTTCGATAAAGAACGGGGGAGTGCAACGCCGCAGCTGTCGCCACGGCCACTGCCGGTAGCCAGCAAGTGGATCCCGGAGCTTTGCCGATTACGGCGTCCAGAGGAGGACAGTCTGCAGGAAATCAGCCGCAAAATGGTTACTGGACAAAATTTTGATATCGGTGTGTCAGAAAGCGAAATAGATTGAATCTGCGCTACTATTACATTCACCTGTTCAGTATTCAGGCAGAAGAGGCTATAAAAATACTTTATGCCAGCTGCTCTCGATCCACTGACATTATGAACAGAAACAACGCACGCTACCGCTAGACCACAGGTGCAATCAGCCTGTAGTTTCTCCATCATGGGACAAGTTTTCCTCCAGGAAGTGCCGCAGTCTACAGTGTTGCCAGATTGTGCAGCTTACCGGACTTAGAGAAATAGCGAGGTGGCCAGTTTTATTGTCCCATGTCGCGATCGGCGCGGACTTAGCCTCTGAAGCGGCCGGCCGCCGGTCAAGTTTTATGTCAAAGAGTGTACATTACGCAGAGTAAGAGGTGCAGACCCACTGGTGTGCCCCCGCAAATACAAAATACATCAATAAGTGCATGTCCGTCCATACAGACTCATGAAAACGAGCGTACTCCACTTACCCACACGATTTCTCACTGACACAAACTGAACTGTTGCCAAAACCTAACTTTTCAAAAATTGGCTCTGAGCACTATCGGACTTAACTTCTAAGGCCATCAGTCCCCTAGAACTTAGAACTGCTTAAGCCGAACTAACCCAAGAACATCACACACATCCATGCCCGAGGCAGGATTCGAACCTGCGACCGTAGCGGTCGCGCGGTTCCAGATTGTAGCGCCTAACTTTTCACATGAATGTTCAGGCAAGATGTTTGGGTTCCATACATAGCGTGCATTAATCTCATCACCTAATGTAGTACGCTTAGAAGCAAAATTACACATTAATCACTTCAAAAGACCATACTGTTAGCTTCCTTCCCTCAATACCACACTTCATACTCTTTCCTCTCATACACTACTACTTGTTAAAATGAAGAAAACACGACCAGAAACATACATTTGCATGTGCTTACATGTTGTTCTATATCCTCATTACGTATAGACACACAATTTATGCAGTTACACACAAGAGTGGCCGTGCGGTTCTAGGCGCTTCAATCCGGAACCGCGAGACTGCTACGGTCGCAGGTTCGAATCCTGCCTCGGGCATGGATGTGTGTGATGTCCTTAGGTTAGTTAGGTTTAAGTAGTTCTAAGTTCTAGGGGACTGATGACCTCAGATGTTAAGTCCCATAGTGCTCAGAGTCATTTGGACCATACACACAAGAAAAGGACATAAAGTACCACGAGATAAGTACTACTTCTTTCTTGTGTTACTATTAACTATTCTTTCTTCAATTTTCATTATTAGAGAAAAGTTTTAATATGGCTAATGTTATGTACTACAGTTGACTTTCTGCTTTCAAAGTGTCGAGTTCAAAAACCTTGGCATGGGCCAATCTTCGTTTCCTGAATGAATCATTATAGTTGAAGAAGAATTTGTGGCAGAAGGACTTACATCTGTATGAGTGGTGATGTGATTTCACAAGAATTTTCTGACCGACTTGAAAAGGACTCCGTATTATTTTTTGATCTGGCCAACGCATGCGCCGGCCGCGGTGGTCTATCGGTTCTAGGCGCTCAGTCCGGAACCGCGTGACTGCTACGGTCGCAGGTTCGAATCCTGCCTCGGGCATGGATGTGTGTGATGTCCTTAGGTTAGTTAGGTTTAAGTAGTTCTAAGTTCTAGGGGACTGATGACCACAGCTGTTAAGTCCCATAGTGCTCAGAGCCATTTTTGAACCAAAGCATTCACTTTTCACCAGGCAATTTAATATTATTCTAGGCCAAATTAACCATCGCTTTATGTTGCGTTCTACAAAGGGTGGAAGGGCCACTAGTTCCCTAAGCTTCTCCTTTGGCTGACTGTACCTCAACACAGAAGCTTAGTCGTGCCGTGTGGTAACTCGTTCAGCAATTCCTGGAAATCTGCGAGCAATGTACCCCACTCAGTGTCCTGCTTGACGCAATAGAAACTTCAATGATTCCCCATACGTTTCATAACACATGCAGTGGGATTCTAAGCGGGATAATGATATAAAGACAAGTTTAATTTTGTGTCTTTTGAAGGTTGCAACCCATCTTCGAGGACGGAATTGCATAGCATTGTGTGTGAGTAATTCCTCCAGACGCCCTAAAAGCTGTTTCTTTCTGGAACAGAATTAGGGTTAGGAATTTCGAAACTTATTCAATGGCGACAAACACTTAACGGGAACTTTAAATTCTTCTGGGAATGGGTCCCAAGAGATCCACTGCCCCTGATTGTTTTAATTTGGAGCTGACGATCGCTTGCAGAGGTGCCTAAAGATTTTGAGTGTTGCGCTTTGCCCTCTAGCAAGTTTTACAAATGGACAAGACCTTCCCAAATCGCCTTTCAATGTTATTAAAACTGCTCAACATAGTTAGTTTCACAAAACATTTTCGTGGGCCGAAACGAGCATAGCTCAAATGGGTATATCAAATGAGCTGATTAATCAGTTCTTCCAGGATACAGGATACCCACAACGAGTCGTCAGCATTCCTTCTGAAAGATAAGATTTTATCTTTCTCTCAAGATAATACCTCCTAATCATAACTTGTTCCTCATCTTTCCACTTGTATTTGATTTTTTGTAAGTTATGGTCCTGTTCAGTGATACCTCGCGTAGAGGTAGTGACGAATTTTCGAACGCAACTTTTCGTATATAAAAGATACTAAAATCATTGTATTACAGGTCTCCCTGCACTGCCCAGGTTAACCCTATTGGGGATCTGAATTAGGTGTCTCCATTGATGTTTGATGACCCTGGTATATGTACAATGGTGAAGATATGCTAGGTACATCATACATCCCTCTAGTTTTACTGCGCTCAACTTTGACGTCAACAGGAACTGAAGATCTCTGTGAACCATATACACCTTTCTCTGGCATGCAAAAAGAAAATACCTGAATTCTTTGCAACGCCCAAAGCAGCTCGAGCGCCTCCAATTCCATCACTGAATGGTTTCTCTCAAATATGGATAGTACCCAAGTCACAAGTCCCATTATCTTCTTACACCCAAAAATTTTCTTAATTGCTTTAGCATCATTAGTGTAGCAAAATGTTCAATTGCATTTAATTTTTCCAGGTCAAGACATATACATCCTCCCGAGATTACGTGCCACAGAAAATTCACCTTTTGTCCACCAAAATTTGACTTCTCTATGTTTATGGTTGGCCAGACGCTGTGGCTGAGAGGTTCTAGGCGCGTCAGTCCGGAACCGCGCTACTGCTACGGTCGCACGTTCGAATCCTGCTTCGGGCATGGACTTGTGTGATGTTCTTAGGTTAGTTAGGGGTAAGTATTTCTAAGTCTAGGTGACTGATGACCTCAAATGTTAAGTCACATAGTGCTTAGAGCCATTTGAACCATTTTTTGTTTGTGGTTACCCCGTACTTCTTGAACGTATGTGATAAACCATTCTTTCAAACTGCCTTCTGTGATTAAAATATCGACGACATACCTCGTAATCGTCCGACGTAGGTTGTCATCTGAAATGCCATTCAGAGTGTGAGTTGACGCTGCTGACAGGCTGCTTAAGAGATAAAGAAACCTTTTGTGCTGATAATGTCGCTCCAAAGCCAAGAATGCAGCATAATGGCGACAGGATCAGTGGAGTTCCACCTGCCTGAAAGTAGAGCGGAGATGAACTGAACAACGCTCCATGACATTTCAACAGAAGTTCTTCACGTTTTTCCGGTCAGCCAATTTCTGGAGCAATTACAGCATTTTTTTGGCGTGAATCCAGAACAAGCCTAACTGAATCATTCTTTTTCTGTCAGATGTAGAGGTCTACTGTAAGGTGGCGAAGCGGCTTCAAGTATGACATTCTCTAGCATGTTATGGGATTCCTCAGCTATCTTGCAGCACACGGACAGAGGAATCGCATATGAGGTTATCTTGAATTTACGATGTTCCTTCATTTGAAATGTACATTAACTTTTAATAGTCTTAGGTTTTTGCCGAAAGCAACTCACAAGTATCCCCCAAAACTTGTTTCAGTATATTTACGCACGCCTTTACCTTCTTTTGGATTTCCTCTTCGCCGGCCGCGGTGGTCTAGCGGTTCTAGGCGCTCAGTCCGGAACCGCGCGACTGCTACGGTCTCAGGTTCGAATCCTGCCTTGGGCATGGATGTGTGTGATGTCCTTAGGTTGGTTAGGTTTAAGTAGTTCTAAGTTCTAGGGGACTGATGACCTCAGCAGTTAAGACCCATAGTGCTCAGAGCCATTTGAACCATTTCCTCTTCAGTTTCCATTTTTGCTACCTCCTCCTCGTCTCTCCACCTACGTACTCTTTCTTTGTACTCATCCTCTTCATGGATTCTGCTTCAGTCCTCTTCTACCCACAATTTCAAACAATGTGTGGTGTTTCCCTTGTGTAGCGACATTACGCCATGGCCCATGTCAAGAACTCCCTTACTTTCGTTTAGAACGTTCATGCCGACGACGATCTCAGTTTCTAGATTCGGAACAATGAAGAACTCGTCTTCAAGTCCGTTGCCTTGGCAGGCAAAATTTAAATGGGTTTCTTGTGACATCTCCACATATTTCCCTCCAATCGCTCCTCTTATTTTTAATTTATTCACCTACAGAGTAGGCAGCTTCGGAAATGGCTGAAAGGTGGCTACAACTACCTACAATTCTGTTTAAAGTGACATTCCCAAACGATACTTTGATGATCGGATGGAGACCCTAATTGACCTACTCCTTTTTGTAAAGCATGTCCCCTGTTACAATACCATAATTTAAGAACGTAATTGGACTCGATCCGATGGTTTTCGCAGGTGTCTAGGACAGTTGTGGTGGCCTAATTTCAATATCTTGTGCCGGCTGGCCATCCCTTCTTCTGTCCCGCCAATAGTTCCCCACTTTTTGCTCTTTTCCGTAATGAGGGTTGTTCCATTGTCTTCGGTTATTTGTCTGGAGTCCCCACTTGGTACTGTGGCCATGATGACAATTTCCGTTGTCCCTGTAATATGACGATTGTCTCGAGCCACCAAAATAATTATTACTCTTATTACTATACGCTCGTCCCCTCCCTCGTTCCGTCACATTGTCTTCTACTAATTCAAATGCTCATTCCCATTATAAGATTTAGATTTCTTCGAATCAGTACCGCACTTTCCCGTTAATGACTGCTGATACCGTGACGGTACCTTTATGTATCACAAGCAGATATTTTCACTAGTGCTGCAAGGTATATCCAGGAACTGATTTTTCTTAACCATCGCTTCAAAATGTTTTACGGGTCTCTTGTAACCAGATGATTCGAAATCTGTACACATCATATTTATTCTGTCATGCATAACAGTGGACGAATATCTATCTCGTTGAACTCTTCATACGATTTGTCACGAAAAAATAAAGGATAGTTTAAACTGCAGGGACCAGTTTATTGACAAAAGAACTCCAAAATAGCCAAATCTTCTGATAAAAATAATTTCCGCAGTATCAATACGCCTGTAAATTCTGTCCAGAAATGAAGCGCTCTACGTCCAAACCTGCCCTTTCTTGCACAACTATGATCACTCGAGTGAGTGTGCGCTGTAGGTTCGTAACTTGTTGCAACCGTGTACATTCTGGTAAAAGCCATTCTCAAAAGTTTGCCGAGGATTCGCTAATAGTTGTAACTCCCGTTTGCGTGGTTTTACCTCGAAAGTTATCAATGTGCCTTTCCAAGCTCTTCATGTGCTCTTCCTGCCACTTAATGTACGCCACCTGTCTCGATTCGAAATCCAACAGGTCCTGCACTTTTGTGACGTCTGATCCTTCCTGCACCTTACTAATTTCGGTTGCTTCTTGACGACCCTCAGATAAGCTCAACAATTTTGATCCTAATTGTTTAAGTATTGATGCTGTTACTATTGTTGTCGCATCTTCCTACTGCATTTTTTTATCCGCTCGTTACAGTCTTTCCACGTTTGTTTCTGAATTTCTTTTATTTCATCCTCGTTTTCTTTTACCTCCTAACTCCCTCGCCGTTTTCTTGTTCACGCTATCAATATGATCTTTGAGACGTTTGTTTCGTTCGTTCACCGAATTTTCACACAGAACATTTCAAAAATTTAAACAATACGTCGAATTTATCTTTCTCTTTTGTTGCCTTATGTGTCTTTCTGTTTGGTGACGATCCACGTAAATCCAACTAAACATTCTTATGGCTAAGATGTGGAGAACTTGCCCTCTCGTCGTCACTGTTATGAAAATTTTGAACAGCTACAACTGCTTCTACGTGCAGTGGAACTGCGTTTTCCGAGTACGGATTGTCCAAGGAATTAGCGCTTCGTCCGCAGCTCGTGGTCGTGCGGTAGCGTTCTCGCTTCCCACGCCCGGGTTCCCGGGTGCGATTCCCGGCGGGGTCAGGGATTTTCTCTGCCTCGTGATGACTGGGTGTTGTGTGATGTGTTTAGGTTAGTTAGGTTTAAGTAGTTCTAGGTTCTAGGGGACTGATGACCTTAGATGTTAAGTCCCATAGTGCTCAGAGCCATTTGAACCATTTGAATTAGCGTTTCCTGGTGTCGGCATTTCTGCACCATATGGTTCATTTTCGCCCAACAGATTTGTTTGTTCTGCTGGTACAAGTAATTCTATTTCTGGCATTTCAATCCGAAAATTGTTCTGTGAATGCTCCATGTTATTAGCTGCACTATCAATCAGATTTTCTTTTTGACTTCAAGCTCTGCTCCTAGTTAACATTTGCTTTATTAGTAAAATGACAATGATAATAAAAACTAGCGTCTACTGAGTAACAGGCAGTCCTGGGTGATACTAATTAATTGGGCAGTCACAAAAAAGTCTCTCTGTCCTCAACGACAAAGTACAACGCGGAACTGCAAAGACGATGTCTAGCACAGAACCAAGCTGAAAATACAACAAGAGTTCTTAAAATGCGCCAGCGCTGCGCTACTGATATCAAACGACTGGTATCATTCAAAGAAAAAAATTGATTTTAAATTGTAAACGAACATTCAGAGTTAAATTTATTTAATGGTTGCTTCACAGGAGAAGCAAGAAATTTCGAATCCTGGCAGCGGTCGCCAATTTTTGGGCGAAATACAGATTGGAAGTATTAAATTACTAACACTCCTCAAACACGTGCGTGCATATGGGACATCTCATATTGCTCCCACCAAGTTGAATGTCTGATAAACCCACTCAACGAAACGTAAACTGCATCTAAAGAATGAATTTGACCCTGTGACATTCAATTTAAGGTCCGATATTTAGCACAAATTACTCTTGTTGCTATTTATAACAACGTATTTACTTGCCTGAACTAAATTTCGTACACCTTAATAGCGCATATGACTTATATGAATTATTACTGCTTCAATGAAGTTGCATTCATAACATGCAAATTTCAAGGATGAATGGCGTTACTAGTTGAAAGAAAGATGTTTCATTCAATGATTACCACTTATTTTCACTACATAAAAAATGGGCTTTGAACACGAAGTCAGCAACTGCTGATCACATTAAATGTGAACTATAAGATCCATCAAAAGAACAAATAAGAATTTAATTGAACTACATAGAGATACTTTCCGTCATTGCAACTAAATGAAAGGCAGTTTGTTTCTTGCCACTCTCGTTTCGCATCTTTTATTAATGAAGCATCTTCAGGGGCTCGTAATACATTTTTGTTTTTGTTTATATGATAAATTAATTATGTAGTGGTTACAAATATATTGCTATGTTACGTTTCCTCGTGTTCTTCAGTTTAGAAATAACTTTTGGAGCACAGGTTTCCTGAGATTAAATTATCGTTTGGCGCTACGATTTTGAGTGTTGCTAGTAAGTGTGTGAAGTCCAGGATATGTGTGAGTCCGGCCCCCACTCCAGGTGGTCAACTCCCGGTGCTTTTCACCCACGACCTTAACTGAATTAGCTGACGTCTGCTTGATGCGTAAAAAGGTGAAATAGAAACAGATTCCTGTTTTTTGTGCACGAGCCATTTTGTCCTTCCAAAAGTAGCAATGAATGTGTATTGCAGATGTTAAGATAAAACTGTGCATGCATTAAAGAGTAAATAAAAACTATTGAAAAAACTATTGAACAGAAAGAAATTATGGAATTTTAAACAAGGCTGTTTCTCAGCAACCGTATATAATTTTGAAACATAGGAATTACACAGCCAACCGGCTACAAATAACAGTTTGGCACATTGGATAGGTTTCGACACCACTAAGGCTGTCATCATCAGAACGAAATGTTGAGAAACCGTAAAATTGCATTTCGAGAAAGTGATGGTCAGTGTTTAGAGTAGCTATGCTCCAGTCATAAATTAAAACACATTCCAGCCCTTGGCAAGTACGCCTAGCTGGGAACAACACCACGCATTGGTCTGCTTTCTCGCTGTGTAATTTTACGGTTTCTGAAAATTTCATTGTGATTAAGACAGCGTGAGAGGTGTCGAAACCCAGGTCATTGTACCAAACTGTTATTTGCCACCGGTTGGCTGTGTAAGTCCTATGTTTGAGAAAGAAATTAGCCTCATCCTTGCCACCTGACTTCCCCACCATGTCGGAGCTGAGCGGTACTTCTAGATAGTGAGTGACTGTGGGGCAGCGACGTGGTCTCGACGGCTGGCACTAGTCGCTGCGGTGTGTGCAACCCATCGCGGGGCTGTGCACGACTGAAACCTGCCCTGCGCTGAAATAATTGTCCAGGAAACCCTGTCCAAATTTAGCAAGTGAAAAACTTATCCTCAGACTTGTGCAAAATTCAGAACAAAGTGAAGGGTGGAACAAGTGATTGTAAGTGAAGCTCCTGAATACAACCACAATTAGAGGCAAAGAAAACATGGATCAACTACCTAAAATTTATTCCAAATGCCTTCCACTTTTCGTGATTACACGCAGATGAAATTCTGGTCTTGCATAATATCGCTAAGCGGGTGTCAGTATATCACTCACTCCCCTGTTGACCAATCTAGAGTGACAGTTGAAGATTGCAGAACGAAAGCTGAAGTTTCAAATTTCACGTTCAAGAAGTCGTTCACACAGGGGAGTCGTACAAACGTACCGTAATTTGACCGGCGGGCAGACTCCCATATGGATGAAATAGTAATATGCATCCCTGGTGCAGAGAAACAACTGAAAGGTTTGAGAGAAAAGGTCCGGATGGAATCCGAGTTAGATTTTCCAAAGAGTACCTGCTGCACTGGCTCCTTACCTGGCTTACATTTATCGTGAATCTCTCGCCCAGCACGAAGTCACAAGCGACTGGAAAAAGACGCAGGTCACTCCAGTGTATAAGAAGGCTGAAAGAAAGGCTTCCCAAAATTACAGTCCAATATCCCTAACCTCGGTTCGCTGCAGAATGCTTGAAAATATTCTCAGCTGGAATATAATAAATTCTCTTGAGACTGAGAAGCTTTATGTACATGAATCAGAATGGGTTTACAAACCATCACTCCTGTGAAACTCGGCTTGCCCTTTTCTCACATGACATGAGAAGAACTATCGATTAAAGGCGACTGGCAGATTCCATAATCCTAGTTTTACAGAAAGCATTTGACACGGTGCCCCATTGCAGGCTGTTAACGAAGGTACGAGCATATGGAATAAGTTCACAGCTAGGTGAGTGGCTCGAAGACTACTTAAACAGTAGAACCCAGTATGTTGTCCTTGACGGGGAATGTTCGCCAGAGTCAAGGGTACCGTCAGAAATGCTCCAGGGAAATGTGATTGGACCGCTGCGCTGCGCATTGGGTGCACAGCAAAGCACGGTTGTTTACTGATGATTCAGTGGTGTACGCTAAGGTGTCGAAGTTGAGTGGCTGTAGCAAGATGCAAAACGATTTAGACAAAATTTCCAGTTGGTGTGATGACTGGCAACTAGCCCTAAATGAGAAATCATGTACGTTAATGCAGATGAGGAGAAAGATCAAACCTGTAATGTTCGGATACAGTACTACTAGTGCCCCGCTTGACACAGTCAAGTCGTTTAAATATCTGCGCAAAGCAATATGAGGTGGAAAGAGAATGTGAGAACTGTGGTACTGAAGGCGAATGGGCGACTTCGATTTATTGGGAGAGTTTTAGGAAAGATAATGTCACATGTAAAGGAGACAGCATCTAGGAGGCTGGTGTCATCTAATTTTGAGTACCGCTCGAGTGTTTGGGATTGGTCGTATAAAGGAAGACATCGAAGCAATTGAGAGGCGGACTGCCAGATTTGTTAGCGGTAGGTTCGAACAAAATCACGTAAGAGTTACGGAGAAGCTTCAGAAACTCAAATGAGAATCCCTGGAGGGAAGGCGACGTTCTTTTCGTAAAACACTATTGAGAAAATGTAGAGAACCGGCATTTGAAGCAGACTGCCGAACAATTCTACTGCCGCCAACATACACTACGCATAAGGACCGCAAAGATAATATATTAGAAATTAGGGCTCATACGGAGTCATATAGGCAGTAGTTCTTGCCTCGCTTTGTTTGCGAGTGTAACAGGAAGAGAAATCACTAATAGTGGCACAGGGTATCCTCTGTCACGTACCGTACGTTGGCTTGCGGAGTATCTATGTAGATGTGCAGGTAGGTGTGCTTACAGACTCATCTGGCAGTGGTTGAATCACGGCTAAACCTGCCCTACGCTGAAATAATTGTACAGGAAATACTGTCCAAATTTAAGGTCAAGAGGACGACGGTGTGCAGCCAAAGGAAGATGAAAACCTGTCCTTAGACTTGTCCACAATTGACAACAAAGTGAAGAGAAAAAGAATTCGAACGTAATGGTGAAACGAATGATTCTGAGTGAAGCTCCTGAATAAACCCGCAATTAGAGACAAAGCTCCCTTAACACGGATCAACAAACAAATATTTTTTTCCGAGATCCTTCCACTTTCCTTGATCACAAGCAGAAGTCTGTCAAATCTGGCTGTTATGAACAGAGATTACTCTGTCACAGCTGAAGGTTATGCGGGAAACTGTCTCCTTGATGTGGCTAAGCTTAAAGGCCGGTTTGCACTTGTTAATTACCAAGCAGAAGTGCCTGCTGTTTGTTGCTAGGGCAGCTGGACACAGAGATGCCTGTTCATCATATCGCTGCTGCGGATGAGCTCTTTGCATTCTGTGCTGAAGTGGCTTTTGTAATGGCTCTGCTGCTCGCCAAATGCTAGTGCTTATGCTGAGAGATGGCGTTATATATGAAATACTTATCATCAGATTTTTTAAAGTATATTAGCTGAAAAAGTTTATTTTTGCACATCATACAGTCTGATATCTGCACCCCATAAATAACTGAGTTTCATTTAGTTATCCATCATACGAGGGCCCTTTCGAAAGTAATGCATGTTGGATAACCACGCCAGATGGCACTGATGGTGTCCTAATGTTTGAACCTTCCTCTTTCATTTGCTGGTGGTTCCTTTTATTCTGCGGTAGTTGGCTCCAGCAGAAGAGTGTTCCGAAATGGAGTCCGTATAAAAAAGTAATGTGTGATTGAATTCCTCACTCCTGAAGAAATTGCGCCGACTGAAATCCAGCGACGCTGCTATGGAGACGATACAATAGACGTGAGCAATGTGAGGCAATGGGTACGGTATTTTAAAGGTGGTGAAAGGGGTGTGCACGACAAGCTACGGCCCGGTCGTCCCTGCAAAGCCGACATCCCTCGCAATGAAGAGCGTCTTGATCAACTCATATGTGGTGATCGGCGTATAAAGACCAGAGAATTGTGTGCAAGGCTGAATGTCGGCTGTAATGCCTTGGAAACAATATTGGAACATCTTGGTTATCGAGGATGCTTGCAGAAGAACAAAGAACTCATCGAATGGGAATTTGTGGGGGCCTACTGGCCCAATATGAAGCTGAAGGCGACAATTTTCCGAATAGCAACCTCGTCGGAGAAGAGACGTGGTGTCACCACTACAATTCGGGATCTAAAAGACACTCCATGGAAGGGTGATTTCCTAACTCTCCGTCAAAGAAGAAATTCAAACCACAGCCGTCTGCAGGCAAAGTGATGTGCACACAGTCCTCTGGGATAGCGAGGTTGTGTTTCGTTTGGATGTCCTGGAGCCTGGACAGACTGTAAAGTCAGCACATTACAAGACGTCACCGACTAAGCTGAAAGCCCAAATTTCCAGGGTAAGGCCAGAGAAGAAGACTAACTTTCACCTGAAACCACAACAGTTGTGCGACCACGCAAGGTTGGACTGCCTTACCACATCCTTCCATGTTTGGAGCCTTCAGACTTCCATCTCTTTGTGTCTCTGAAAGATGGACTACATGGCGGACATTTTCGAGACTTGGATGCCGTTGTCAAAGCTGTAAGGAAATTATTAGCCTCAGGTGGTTCCGGCATGCAGGCTCTGGTTCATCGTTGGCAAAAGTGCATAACGAATGATGGTGACTAAGTGGAAAAATGATTGCCCGTATCCGAAATATTTCTCTATTTAGCTATGCTCTTGTAATTTATGCTTTGCCTATAGTTTCCATGAATAAAAATAGGAGGCACTACTTTCGGAACGACCCTCTTACTTACTCCGCTGCATCAAATTACGTAAATCATTCTAGGAAATTTTAAAGTGTTTGCAGAGGTAAAAACGCATTGCATGAAGTTTGCGTACGGTTCATTACAGCTTCTATACTGCAGTGAATAATATGTAGACAAGATGGCAAAATTTTATTTAAACTGATAGCAGGAGGATATCTCATTTCGTTCTCCAGTTATTGGGTTTTATATCTGAAGAACAGTAGCACGGGAAGCACCCTTTCACGTCCTTGTGCATCGCGGAAAATTTGGTCATTACAATCGTCGTATCTCATAAACGATTCCAAATATCAAAACGAGATTTTCTGCAAACGATAGAACATAACGAGGAGCATATGTTATTTCATAAATACTGAGAACTTCTCTATTCACAGAGATAGTGAAGAAACTCGTCCGTAACACTGAGAGGTCAGCAACTCAGGACGCATCCCTCAGCAAATAATTTCAGATGTTGACTTCCAAGAGATCCGCCTCCCCAGTGTGTGGTGAGGGACGCTCCTTCTATGCTGCAGTGCCGTAAATCAGCGATGAGAAAGCTTGTTCATAGTTTTCGCCTGGATTGAAACCTATTGTGTACGTCAGAGAATAAAACGGCTTTGGACGTCCAGCCGCGAAGGGGCGGTGGTCGTCTGCCAAACTGTAATGTCTGTCTAAAGGGCGATCTCGTCTCACCGGCCGTTGTCTGCAGGCTGAGGCTTACCGCTGGCGAACGCTCCGTGTGAAACCTGCCCTCTCGCTCAGCCCTGAGAAAGTACTGCTCTGTTGCAAGGAAAAACTCACTGCAACAGAAAGTTGAACTAAAATTGACGGTCGAAGAAGAAAGAAAGTTACTGAATTAAGAAATAAAGATGCATACACACTCAGTGTATACTCATACTAGCAACAAAGAAAATTTGCATACCTCTCGATTTAATGCTCTGTAAGGCACTTATAAAGGTAGCTTTACATGAATAAAAACAATGAGAAACGGCACACACATCCACAAGTTTTTCAAGCTTTCATCATCAATGCACACAATGTCACATAATCATTTCAGTATGATTGTATAACATTTTGTAATGATTTAATCACTGATGGAAATGTCATCAGTCACACATCTCAGTAAGCCAGAGAGACAGTTCAACTTTTATGAGGTTCATCATTTGTAGCTAGTTTCACTGAAAGCTTTTAACGGACAAAAATTGATTTCATCATCTCAAAATTCATCTTGTAACTTACTTGTTCCAATTGTGCTACCATTCGATGAAGCAAGTGATTAGTACAACAGAAATAACGACATAGTGGTACTCTATTCTTCCTCCAATTACATACGATCAAAGTTACATTTTCCTGCATCAGAGTACATGGATATTTATCCTGTGGATTTAGAAATAAAGTAGTCAGTGGATTAACTGTGGTTGGTTGTGATAGCCTGCTCATATGTACTAATTAAAATAAAATTATTTGCTAGCTGTACTACAATATTGTCATTATTAAAGTCGTGATAACAGGTCAACAATTATTATACTTCTATATCCAAAACACCAAACTATTAAACGAAACTACAGTATTATTATAGAGATGGTAACTTAATAATGTCACCTAATTATGTCTTTATTTTCATGCAAATAATCTGTGCATTTGTTCCTGTTGTTTCTGTTTGGTTACTGGGTGTGTCAACCGCATTTCAGTGCCTGTTTCATGGAACAGTTTTTCATACTGTCCATTCTAACTCAGTCTTTAGAGGAGTGACGATAGAGCGAGTAGAGGTAATTGCATGACCTCAAGTACTAGTACGAAAAGGAAAGCCTTCATTAATGTGCAGGCAACCAGAAGACAACAATGGAAATTTTATTGCAGACCAATCACATACCGCATCTCATACAACGTGTAGATGAAAGCATGATGTCAGTCTAAGTAAACATTTTTTACTTGATTTTCTTATGAGGCGACGCTTCTGTACATCGAATCCAAGAGCTACAGAAGGGTTTGGAAGAAATTTGAACACATGAAATAAGTATTTACAACATGGTGACTTTCAAATAAGAAATGCAGTCTCTCAGAGGATTCCAGGAGAGAATTAAAGTCAGGAGAAAAATATCGTGGACAAAGGAATGAAATATTATCAGAGAACTGTAAAGACCAGAAGAAATGAATTTCATCCGAATTAACGTAGTACTCCTGTGGCCCACACAGAAAGGAGAGGAAAATGCAATGGTTTTGTATAAATCGGTTTAAGGTTTGTGAAATAGTTAATAATAGTACATATTTATGAGTTGACGGCGTACCAAAATCAGTCAAAAATCTTACAATAATACTAAAAAATTTGGAATTCATGAAGCAGATCTGGTTTTTTCTACTGTATAGACAGTTTAAGTATCTGGTGACATATTCGAAGAACGTCAAATCACTTGTACAATCGGTATCTTTTAGTTGGTTGACAGAGATTCCCTATAATTCTGCAATGTTTGCTGTTTACAGTCTCACGTCGTTCTTTGACTTATTGCAAACCTGACTTTGGCAATGCCCCGTTGCTGTGCTGGTACTTGTTTCAGTTTTATTTCCTATTTTGTATCTGATATTTTCCAAATTGCTCTTCTAGTTATTGCTAAGCTGTCACGTCTCTTTGGCTTGTATTTTTGGCTGAGGAATGTAGATTCAAAAAAGATTAGGAAGGACATTATCAGCTCATTATTCAGCACATCATAATATTTTCGACACTATTTCTTTTCAAGAGGAATTCATTCATCATCTACTGAAATCTTTTCCTTTTCATTATTGTTCATTTAGTATGAGCTGACATTATCTAAACGTTATGTGACACATTTAGAGATATCAGAAAAAAGTCTGCTCCAGGTCCCTAAAACATATTCCTCATGAATTCCGGTCTTGGACAATGGATCACCTACGGCCTCATCCCTTATTTTCACGGAGTTGTCTCGTTAATTACGGGATTTGGCGATGTCCGAGACAGAAAGTGGAACGATCCCCTTCCTGTCACCACATGGAACACCTGCACCAAAACACTGTACCAACGTCAATAGTTTACACACGCACCTACCCAAAACGAGATGGAGTATTTGGGAGGTGAATAAATGGAGCGCCGGCCGGTGTGGCCGTGCGGTTCTAGGCGCTTCAGTGTGGAACCACTAAGGTCGCAGGACCGAATCCTGCCTCGGGCATGGATGTGTGTGATGTCCTTAGGTTAGTTTGGTTTAAGTAGTTCCAGGTTCTAGGGGACAGATTACAACAGATGTTAAGTCCCATAGTGCTCAGAGCCATTTGAACCATTTTTTGAACCAATAAAGGGAGCACTTTTCTGCAAGCCGCATAAGTTTTCTATAAAATGATTTGCACAACATTTTTTCTACCACTATGAATTAGAGACAGGTGGCCCTGATGCATAAAGGTAGTTTAAAATAATTGCAGGATCAGATCTAGTTCAGCTAGGGAGTGTACCCTCGGAAGCTCCATTTTCACAGAAGCAAATATATGCGAACGCTAACAGTTATTGACGTCCACCTGCGAATACGCGTTTACACTGGACCGAACGAAAGAGCGTTGGCTGTGTACTGCAGTTCTGCGCTAACGTTGCCGCTCTACAGTTGCTTAACGTATTTTGGGTGCAGCGCATTTTATGCGCAATGAAGGATTGAAATGTAGAACTCAAGGTAGGAAAGGTAGCATTTAAGGGTGTCAATTTGCACGTAGAATGAAATAAGTGTAGCTAGTGTGCTGAACTCTATATTCCAGCTTCAGCTTTCCTTACAATTGGTCCACAGTTTTCCACAGGTGTCGGGTGACGCTTTTCGCTGGCTTCTCAGTACAACTGAGGAGGAAACTTAAAAGCGTAACACCAAATACTGACGGCCATCATAACCTGAGGAAGTGCTAGCATTTACACTCTGGCCGTTAGCAACCGGAGATATTTACGATGGTGACTGTTTCGCATTTCAGCATTTGTATCACATAGTTTCGCATCTGTGCAGCGACATATGCCAAAAAAACCTTTATTAAAGTACATATAAAGGAGACATTACCTACAAAATATGGTTAATGAAATGTAAAACGTACATACGGCCTGTCACGTAGGCTACTAGATAAAATCTGCTAAATAATCTGTTAGAGAGCAGATAGGAGCTGATCTTGTTGTAGCGTAGCCAAACATACACCATATCTCCTACCGCACAATTTGCAGGTAATGGTGTGGTTCAAATGGTTCAAATGGCTCTGAGCACTATGGGACTCAACTGCTGTGGTCATAAGTCCCCTAGAACTTAGAACTACTTAAACCTAACTAACCTAAGGACAGCACACAACACCCAGCCATCACGAGGTAGAGAAAATTCCCGACCCCGCCGGGAATCGAACCCGGGAACCCGGGCGTGGGAAGCGAGAACGCTACCGCACGACCACGAGATGCGGGCGGTAATGGTGTGTTGACTATCTTCTACGAGCATAAAGTCACACATATAAGATTACTGTCAGTGTTATTTATGTATTCTTGATATTGAAATGGTGTATTATTATTATTATTATTATTATTTTGTATCTGTTTCATGTTGTGGGAGAGCGCAGGAACATGACGACGGCAGTACCTTCAGCGGAGGGCCAAGCATCGAGCTGACAGCTGTTGTCCACCAGGCGATGGCCATCACGCGTTGGAACACACTGTGGGAGTCGCCACACAAAGTAAATATCACACACCGTGTGTTTAATGTATTGCAAACGGACGCTATTGACATTACTTTTACTCTTTGCAGTTGGTCACTTCTTTTAGCTTTGTTAGGACCATCCTTGACAGATTTGTAAGAGCGAATTACATAAAAATAAAAATTTTGGTTGCAGCATTCCCAAGAGTGTTTTCATTGCCTAAAATGATGAACATACCAGATCGCTACCAATTGGCGACCACAGGCGCCGTAAGTACGAGCACGGAGAAGTACAATTCATGGCCCACTTCCCAAAACACCGGTGATACCAACATGTTGAATCCTGCCTCTTATAACATTGTTGATTCTTGCTTTGAGTATCTGAGGCACAAGCGACAGAGACTAGACAGATTCATGTGGTATAGTCGCATTGAGAGGTCGATCGAGCTCAAGCCGCACCACAGCTGTGAAAGGTACAAGACGACTTACAGAAGCAGATGAACGACCTTGAATACGCAACAGAAACGCAGGGTAGAAGAGAGACGTGACCACAATTGCTCAGAGAAGACAAAGATTCAATACACTGACAGGCCGACAAATACGAACTGTGAGCCAAGCCTAGAATGAAAATTCAAACTTCGTGGTTCTTGCCAGAAAAATCGGAACTATTGCATGCAATGTTCGATCTAGCATTAGTCCGAAACGAAGTGACTGACGATGACGTAAAATTCGTCTTAGCAGTAAACAGTTTGGACGGTAGAGCTGCCGCTATGGTCGCGGACGTCATGTTGAAACTACCGGTAAACAACAGTATACACAGCTAATTGATTGATTGTGTATGCCAGTGGAACAACGAGTGCAGCAAGCACTGCGCAGCGAGCAGATAGGTGACAGAACACCAGCAGAATTCTGGCGCCATGTACGAAGTATCGTCAGTGGCGAGCAGTCGTTACATCCAGCGGTACTGACATCAACGCGATAATTCCGGTTGCACACGTTGCAACGTTAGACAATTAAACTGGTTGACAGAAGCAACACGCTACACACTGCGCTTATACGAAAAGAGCGACACATAGACGTTAACAGGTTATGGAAACACTCGAAAGATCGGATAGAAGCGTTGCAGAAACCGGTAGCGGCACTCGTAGAAGGTACAAAGGATGTACACCGAGAAGATACTCAAAGCAAGAATCAACAATGTTATAAGAGGCAGGATTCAACATGTTGGTATCATCGGTGTTTTGGGAAGTGGGCCACGAAGTGTACTTCTCCGTGATCAAACTTACGGCGCCTGTGGTCGCCAATAGGCGAGGCAGGCTGCGAAGCTCAACAAAAGCTCCATACTATGCCAGTCGAGGACCTAACAGAACCACAATGAGAGAGTAACCAAACCAGTCTACTAAGACTGTCACGCAGATTGTATGTAAGGGACGTTAAGACGGATCCTTACTATCCCGTCGATTCGACTCCGACGTTAGCACGTTACAAGTGGGCACAGAAAAAACAACGTCAGACAATCATACCCAGCTGAAGGCTGAAAACAATTCTCCCATAGCGACGTATGGACACCATGAAACAGAAGTGTATATCGGATTTAGGAAGAAATTTATGTGCAATTTCGTGCTCGCAGATGTCTCAGAACCTATACTGGGAGCGGATTTCATTCGTCAACAGAGGACAGAGATGAAGCTCAATGCAGCACAGATAAAAATGGGTGGTGAGGACGCACAAGATCCCCGGATCGAAGTGCTGTTAGCACCTTGGGTAGTCGAGAGAACAAGAAAAAGCAACAGTACACCGCATTCAGACCACACCGGGGAAATCGGTCTCACGACGCCCGAGAAGACTGGCTCCTGATCATTTCGCGGCAGAAGATGTGGAGATATGCCACAAACGGTCGTCACCTGCAGGTCAGACAGACGTCGGCGTCCCCACTACACCTAGTAAAGAAGAATTTACGGCACTTGGAGGCCCTGCAGGGATTACTGGGCCCTGAACAAATGCTACATTCCGGATCTCTACCCGGTTTCAAATATTAAAGACATCACAAACGTACTAGCTGGACCCACAATATTCAGAGTAATCAATGGAAAGAGGACATATGGCCAAATACCAGTGCCGAATGAAGGCATACTGAAGACTGCTGTGATAACTCCATTGGGATTTTCGAGATCTTACGAATGTTCTTAGGATTAAAAAGTGCTGCACAGACATGGCAACGTTTTGTGGACCAAGTCCTTAGAAGACTGATTTTTGCTTTGCGTACCTGGACAGCATCTTGGTATTTTACAGATCTACCGCCGAGCACGAAGAACACCTCAATGCAGGCTCTGACCGAATAAGCAACGATGGCATAGTGGTCAACGATGCATAGTCTACTCTGCATCAGACGCACGTAAATTTCTTGACTTCGTCATTTCAGGGTCTGGGATCAGATCCTTTGATAGATAAGATTGATATCATGGAAGATATTCCTCACCCGACAGATTTTCATCGGCTAAGAAGATTCCTAGGAACCGTAAATTTCTGCCGGCGCCACCTACCAGGAGCAGCCGAGGTATAGTCACCACTGACAACAGCTCCAGCAGGAAAACACATCAAAGGTCAGCGGCCACTGCAGTGGGCACCGGAGTCGCAGCGAGCTTCATTCAGGTAAAATCCAGCTTCCAGAAAGCAATTTTGTTACCTCATCCTGTACATGATGCACCTTTAGCAGTAGTTAAAGACGCCAGCCAGCAAACAATTGGTGTTGTCCTATAATAGTATGTTGGCCATCATTGGCAACCCTTCAGTTTTTTCTCCGGCAAGCTCATGGCATCCCAAGTCAAATAAAGCGCTTTTGACCGCAAGCTATTGGCCGCATATGAAGCAGTGCGGCACATTCGCTCGTGCGTCGAAGCCAGGCCATTCGTCATATATACGGACCACAAGCCTGTAACTTTCCCTTCAGAGCACATAAGAACAGCTGGTCCACAAGTCAACTTGAATTTATTGGGCAGTTCAGTACAGACATTAGGAGCATTAGAGGGGCTGGTTCTTTTAAGGTTTTGTAGCCATCTCCCATACGGTAGATCACAGGCAGCTGGACAAAGAACAGGCTGCCCATAATCAACTAAAGGATATTTATACAGTGATTTGATAGGACTGCAATTTAAACAGGTACAACCACTAGGGGCTAAAGTAAAGATTCTGGTATGACATGTCACAAGGCAAACCGAGGCCTTTCGTGCCAGGGCTATGCAAAGTTGTTTTTGATGGGATTCATGGTCTACCTCAATGCAAACACTAGCGTTGGGCTGTTGACCCAACGTTTCGTATGGCCCGGCATTAGTAAGGATTGCCGTAGATGGGAAAATCATGTGTGGCATGTCAACAACGCCAGGTGGGGAGGCACGTCTATCCATAAGCAAGTGGGAAGGTTCTTTGAAACAATAGAACGCTTCTCCTATGTTCACTTGTATGTTGTAGGATCGCTGGAAGAGTTGGAAGGGTTCCGATACTTGCCAACACCAATCGATCGTTATACCTGGTGGACAGAGGCTGTTCCTATCACTGACATTCGGCGGACACAGTAGCTAAATTTTTTTAGCATCATGGATAGCATGGTTTAGCTGGGCATCACACGTTCCCATAGACCAGGGGTGACAGTTCGAATTAACACTGTTGCTAGAGCTGGCTAAGTTGTGTGGGTTCTGCCATCATCATACAATCAGCTACCATCTAGCGAGTAATGAATGTAGGAACGCGGGCACAGGTCACTGAAAGCTGCTATCACGTGTCACGAAACAACTAGACCTCGGCATTGCCGCTAGTACTGTTAGGACTCCGCACCGTACATAAACAATATATAGGGGCTTTAACAGCAGGAATTATAATTACGAGTAACTTAAATTGGAAAGACCACATAGATAATATTGTGGGGAAGGCGAAACAAAGACTGCGCTTTGTTGACAGAACACTTAGATGATGAGACAAACGCACTAAAGAGACAGCCTACATTTCACTTGCCAGACCTCAGCTGGAATATTGCTCCGCGGTGTGGGATCCTTACCCGGTGGGATTGATGGAGGACATAGAAAAAGTGCAAAGAAGGCAGCTCGTTTCGTGTTATCTCGCAATAGGGCGAGAGTGTCACTCATATGATACGCGAGTTGGGGTGGCAGTCACTGAAACAAAGGCGGTTTTCTTTGCGGCAACATCTATTTACGAAATTTCAATCACCAACTTTCTCTTCCGAATGCGAAAATATTTTGTTGAGACCTAATTAGTAGGGAGAAATGATAATCATAATAAAATAAGAGAAATAAGAGCTCGAACGGAAAGATTTAGGTGTTCCTTTTTCCCATTCGAGAGTGGCATGGTAGAGAAGTAGTATGAAAAGGGTTCGACAAACCCTCTGCCAGGCACTTAAATGTGAATTGCAGAGTAATCATGTAGATGTAGATGTAGATGTACGTAAAAAACAAAAAAAAATTTACGATCTGTGTTGTAAAGGAAAACGTACTGGCAGTTACGTAGTCCTTGTTCTTCTCTTGACAGTTTACGGGCCAGCCGGAGTGGCCGAGCGGTTGTAGGCGCTTCAGTCTGAAACCGCGCAACCACTACGGTCGCATGTTCGAATCTCGCCCCGGGCATGGATGTGTGTGATGTCCTTAGGTTAGTTAGGTTTAAGTTGTTTTACGTTCTAGGGGACTGATGACCTCAGATATTAAGTCCCATAGTGTTGTTGTTGTTGTTTTGGAGGAGGAGACCAGACAGCGAGGTCATCGGTCTCATCGGATTAGGGAAGGATGGTGAAGGAAGTCGGCCGTGCCCTTTAAAAGGAAGCATCCCGGCATTTGCCTGAAGCGATTTAGGGAAATCACGGAAAACCTAAATCAGGATGACCGGACGCGGGATTGAACCGGCGTCCTCCCGAATGCGAGTCCCGTGTGCTAACCACTGCGCCACCTCGGTCGGTAGAATAGTGCTCAGAGCCATATGTACCATTTTTGAACAGTTTACGGTCATCATCGACGTTACTGTAAGGGCTACGTTCAAATAAGTACATCACTGAAAGTAAGAAATGATTTATTTGTCAAGCACATTGAAGTTAACGAAAGTTATTTGCTTCTGAATCTGATTTCATTACAACAAGATTGATTTTTCTTCGTCATTCAGTTTCGCTGAAATTACTACAGTTCCTAAATTTCGAAGAGAAACAGGTATCGATATCTAAAGACAAGAGAAGAGATAATAGCTCAGATGTCTACTTTTGAGTAGTCACGGCATGTTTATGGAACTGATGTTGAGCCAGTGATTGAATTTTTGCCTCTCTCTGCTTCCGAGTTTGCAGCAAGTTAATGTCACCAATTCACTAAAGTCATTCAAACTCGTTGTGGCGCCCCGTCTGGAAGATAAGTCTGAAAGTAGTAGCAACCAATGAGGGGTTGTGTCGACGCACTGCATAAATCGATTTTAATTTACCATTAAAAAACTTTAACATAGCAGAGATACGTTAACTATATAACTGCAGATACCATGAGTTTAAGGAGAGAAAATAATCAGGTCTTTCGTATATTTTTAATTTCAGTCAATCTAATATTTAATTTCAACAATTTCCTTTTGCTTTTCAATAAAGAGAACTGTGAAGCTTGTGCTCGTACACGTCGTTCCCAATTGGTGCAAGCATTTAATAAATTTATCACGTTTCTCAGTTCCCAATTAGTACCTTTGACTTCTTCGGCAATTTTTACCAACTATATTTCTTTTCTTTCTGATTTTGCACTGTAGACCTCTTCGATTCTGGAATCACGAACACATCTGTATTCAGCTGTCAGCAACATTACGTCCTCTTCGGTCCTTTCTATTGCTCTCGCAACTCGTATCAACAACAGGAAACGTAGACGACGTAGCAGACGACAGATTTGTGTGCTGCTAGCGACAACCAGCGGTATACGAGCGGTTAACCCCGGAAACGAATCGCGCACGACCGTGTCGTTTGCGCACGCGCGCTAGCTTTAAAACCACGGAGAATTTTCGTTTGCTGTTGCAAACGTTCGCTTGCGTTCGCTTTGCAGTAACAGAACTCTATGAATTTCCTTCTGTAGCCCGCTGTAGGATTCCTCTGATGCAGACTAGCCGACGCTATTTCCTGCAATTTCCTGTCTCTAATAGATTGGTGTACAGTTCACGCCCCAGTCGCCTGCAACGCGTTGCCCTTGTGCACTCTGTAACCGTAATCTAGAACTGGGAATTTCGCCCATGAACGAAGATAAAACTATATCGCCTTGGTGCTAATATGGCGTTGCTAACGATGAAAATTCTCTCTTTTTGTGTGTTGTGTCAATGCCTCTTACGGAACAACTTCATACACACAGATTTTTGAAATAGCTACGTTTTATTTGCTTCATTCATACGGATAAATTACACTGTCACACCGCAAACATACATCCGGCCGCGGTGGTCTAGCGGATCTAGGCGCGCAGTCCGGAACCGCGCGGCTGCTACGGTCGCAGGATCGAATCCTGCCTCGGACATGGATGTGTGTGATGTCCTTAGATTAGTTAGGTTTAAGTAGTTCTAAGTTCTAGGGGACTGATGACCACATATGTTAAGTCCCATAGTGCTCAGAGCCATTTGAACCATTTTGAACCACAAACATACACACAGTTTGAGGCACTTTATCGCCAACTGAGATTCATGCAAAGTTTATAATTGCTCGTAGGGACTTATTGTAAGCAGTGTAGTGATGCATAACGTAATTCAAGCTGCGAAAATCCAGTATCTTGCTACATATTGTTTCTGTGTTCATTGCTGGCCTAGTCCTCCACATCGTCACAGCTGTCCCTCATAGTACACCACCAAGGAGACATTTTGGGAGGGGGGTCAGAGAAGAGTATGGTGTCATCGATGCCTACATCATGCAGGTCACATGTCATACTGGCCACGGTCAATCATACTTATATCATGCGCTGCGCTGGCGAGTTGTACATAGCTGCCTCCACATTAATACAGCAACACCGTGCTGATGTATCCAAGTCAAACAGCTGCACGACAATACAGCACCAATCTCTCTGTGACATGTCGCAGTACACTCATCAACAGCAGGCATATCCCTATAGGGCTTTGTAAGCAAATATATACTATGTAATCAGTATCCGGACACCTGGCTGAAAATAACTTACAAGTTCGTTGCGCCCTCCATCGGTAATGCTGGAATTCAGTATAGTGTTGGCCCACCCTTAGCCTTGATGACAGCTTCCAGCCTCACAGCCATATGTTCAATCAGATTCTGGAAGGTTTCTTGGGCAATGGCAGCCCATTCTTCACGGAATTCTGCACTGCGGATAGTTATCGATCTCGGTCGGTGAGGCCTGGCACTAAGTTGGTGTTCCAAGACATCTCAAAGGTGTTCTATAGGATTCCAGTCAGGACTCTGTGGAGGCCAGTCCATTACAGCGATGTTATTGTCGTGTAACCACTCTGCCACAGGCTGTGCATTATGAACAGGTGATCGATCGTGTTGAAAGATGCAATCACCATCCCCGAATTTTTCTTGAACCGTGGGAAGCACGATGGTGCTTAAAACATCAATGTAGTCCTCTGCTGCAATAGTGCCACGCAAAACAACAAGAAGTGTAAGCACCTCCGTGGAAAACATGATCACACAATAACACCACCGCCTCCGAATTTTACTGTTGGCATTAGACACACTAGATGATGACGTTCACCGGGCATTCGCAATACCCACACCCTGCCATCGGATCGTCACATTCTGTACCGTGATTAGTCACTCCACACAACGTTTTTCCGCTGTTCAGACGTCCAATGTTTACGGTCCTTACACCAAGCGAAGCGTCGTTTGGCAGTTAGCGGCATGATGTGTTGCTTATGAGCACCCACTCGATCATGAAATCCAAGTTTTCTCAGCTCCCGCCTAACTGTCATAGTACTTGCAGTGGGTCTTGATGCAGTCTGGAATTCCTGTGCGATGGTATGGATTCCAGGACCCTCTTCAACTGTCGGCGGTCTCTGTCAGTCAACAAACGCGTTCGGCCTGAACGCTTTCGTGCCGTACGTGTCCATTTACTTTTCCATTTCAATATCACATCGGAAACAGTGGACCTATGGATATTTAGGAGTGTGGAAATCTCGCGTACAGACGTATGACACAAATGACACCCAATCACTTGACCACGTTCGAAGTCCGTGAGTTCCGCGGAGCGCCCCATTCTGCTCTCTAACGATGACTAGTGACTACTGAGGTCGCTGATATGGAGTACCTGGCAGTAGGTGGCAGTACAATGCACCTAATATGAAAAAAGTATGTTTTTGGGTGTGTCCGGATACTTTTGATCAATTAGTGTCGGACCTTCCTCCAGTCAGTCTCGTCTTGGACTCCACAACCGCTGATATACCATTAAGTTCACCATCATGAGGATTTTACTCTGGAACTGGACTATTCAGGGATGCTGCTTGACAGTGTTTCAACCTCAGTTTCACTCTACTGATCCACAGTCCAGTGACTGCTCCAGCCCGATCATTTAAGTGTTGTTTTGTTCTGTTTTTGGCATTCTTTTGTTGTAGAACGGACTTGTTGTCTACTACTGCCTGCTATTATGTGTTGTTCCACGTTCTCGGTTACAGTAGTATGAATATTGCACTATTATTTGTCACATATACACTGTTCACAAGAATTAGAGGAACACGTATATCAGCATCCAGAGTGTTGAATCTTTATGATACAAGCAGCACATTTGGTTTTAATGCATGGCTTCAGATCTTCGCCTTCAATGTAGGCAACAATTAAAATCATTCACCATCTGCTGGCTGTAATATGCATTACAGTGGCAGGTGATCCCTCAGAAGCAAGTGTGTTCTAGCGAGGTACACTGATGGAAGTTATCATTTTTGGACATTGTATTCAGCCAAGCACATGTAATGCGACATCTCAATGCAATGCAGTTCCAAAGGTGGTCTGTTTTATCCGAAAAAAATGACTTTCTGCTGTGTTGGTGCAGATACCAATGGCTCTCCATACGCCTTCCATAGGTTGTGGACACGCAGCAGGGAGACACAAGGCGAGTTGGACATGGTCACCGACGCATTATAATCCAAATTTGAAGACCGATATCTGACCATCTCTGCAGGCGGCTTGGTATGAAAACAGCCACAGTAAGCAGGTTACAAGAAATGGCCTTACGACTCAGAACGCCCTGCTTAGATACCCCACCTGAAATGGTAGCATACTGCCGCTCTCCTTAATTTCTGCCATCCCCATGTCAACTTTCATTTTCTTGAGTGACGAAACGTGTTATTCACAGATGAGTCCAGATGACCTCTGACGCAAGGTGATGGATGTTTTAGTGGGTGGCGACACATGACAGTTGGTAGCTGCCAAATTTTGCCCAGAAAATCGACAGACGTCCCAGATCTCTGATGTTGAGGGGAGGGTTCAGTGTTTACCTGTGGTCGGAAGGCAGAACATTGAACAGACCCATTTGGCTGTGTGGTGGCTGCTGGGGGTGGTGGTTTCTCTGAATTCCGTCTAGTGCCAGGACCCATGCGGCGGGTTTCAGCAGGGACGTCATTCGAAGCCTGGACATCGAAGTAATGGAATGGATGGTGGTGACCCCCAAACTAAATCGCATCGTGCATATGTGGGACACTTTTGATACGTTTGTTCATGGTGTTGTGATCCACCACAGATTGTCAATGAAGAATGGTGACATATCCAACAGGGTGATCTTCGAATACTTACTAGAAGCATACGACATAGGTGTCAAGCAGTGATAAACGATGAATGGGGAGGGGGGACACGTTACTGAAGCTCTCATAAGTATAATTAAAATTGGATGACTGACTGTTTTTACTTTTATTTAGACATTTGTCGGATGTTTCGATTGTTTTATGTAGGACACCGAGGATTTGATGACATTTTGTTGTCTACCTGACTAATGAAAGACAAAGGTTTAATTTCGTAAGATACCCAGTCTTCAGTTATTGCTCAATGGAGTAGGAGAGACAGCCAAAGTCAGTTTCACCTAAATCTTTAGAGCAGAGTATATTAGCACATTTCTAGATTCAGAATGCACTGCTTTTACATTTGGTCTCGCTTTAAGTTTTTCTACTTAAAAAGGGGCATCCTCATAACAAGCATTTTGATTTTTCCATACAACATATATTTCAAAACTGCAGAACATAAGTCAACCATGTCGCCTTGGCAACCTGTATAAAGAAATTAAAATGTATTACTACCGGAAATAGCTTCCTGTTTTTCCGCATCCTCATCATACCCGGAGACACGTCTAGTGTCGAAACGTCCAACAGTACCTTCGGATCGGTGTGGCTCAGCAGGTCCATCAAGATCGCTATCAACCAATGATTCTTCTCCAGAAAATCGAGAAACTCTTTCTCGCAATTCATCCTCTTCAGGCGGTGCTCACAATCCAGGAAACCAAAGCGGGTCTCAAAGTGTTTCCAGCCTGCCATCGTCACTTCGTTCCCACCCATGTCCTGCACTACTACCGACATTCGATTGCTACAAGACGTAAGTAACTTTCTCAGTGCTACAAGTCCGTCCACAACAAATAAAATTATTAATTTCTGGTACTATGGGGCAACGGGTTCTACATTTTTTTTCAAATGACATCGTACCTGTTTTCTGTGGTTACTGTACATTGAATTTTGCAGTTTCCGTCCTGAGTGGTCAGTACGCCATACAGGGAACCCAGATTCCATTCCCGGTACTGCCACGAATATTTTCGTGGTGGGAGAACCGGTACGGAGTGCACTCAGCCGTGTGCGGCCACCTGAGGAGCGGCTCGGCCGATCAGCAGCGGGTTCAGAGGTCAAGAGACCGGACGACGACTGACGGAGCGGATCGGCCTTTTATGTGCCCTGGATAGCGGATGTGATGACGCCAGTGGCAGAGGATGACACGGCAGTTGGTCAGATCCGTCAATGGCCGGAATTACAGTCTCTGAATATGTGCCACTTTCAAGCATCTACAAAGCAACATAACCGAAAGAGAAAGACGTAATGTAAGATCAACACTATATATAACCAATTTTTGCATGTTTTTAACATTCATATATTTACATCATTTGACATTATTTCACGGATAGGCACATGGTGCAGGGAGTGGCAACTGACCCTTAACATAGACAAATGTAATGTATTGCGAATACATAGAAAGAAGGATCCTTTATTGTATGATTATATGATAGCGGAACAAACACTGGTAGCAGTTTCTTCTGTATAATATCTGGGAGTATGCGTGCGGAACGATTTGAAGTGGAATGATCGTATAAAATTAATTGTTGGTAAGGCGGGTGCCAGGTTGAGATTCATTGGGAGAGTCCATAGAAAATGTAGTCCATCAACAAAGGAGGTGGCTTACAAAACACTCGTTCGACCTGTACTTGAGTATTGCTCATCATTGTGGGATCCGTACCAGGTCGGGTTGACGAGGAGATAGAGAAGAGCGGCGCATTTCGTCGCAGGGCTATTTGGTAAGCGTGAAAGCGTTACAGAGATGTTTAGCAAACTCGAGTGGCAGACTTTGCAAGAGAGGCGCTCTGCATCGCGGTGTAGCTTCCTGTCCAGGTTTCAGGAGGGTGCGTTTCTGGATGAGGTATCGAATATATAGCTTCCCCCTACTTATACCTTCCGAGGAGATCACGAATGCAAAATTAGAGAGATTCGAACGCGCACGGAGGCTTTCCGGCAGTCGTTCTTCCAGCGAAACATACGCGACTGGAACAAGAAAGGCCGGCCGGGGTGGCCGAGCGGTTCTAGGTGCTACAGTTTGGAACCGCGCGACCGCTACGGTCGCAGGTTCGAATCCTGCCTCGGGCATGGATGTGTTAGGTTTAAGTAGTTCTAAGTTCTAGGGGACTGATGACCTCAGAAGTTCAGTCCCATAGTGCTCAAGCCATTTTTTTTTTTTTTTAACAAGAAAGGGAGGTAATGACACTGGCACGTAAAGTGCCCTCCGCCACACACCGTTGGGTGGCTTTCGCAGTATAAATGAAGGTGTAGATGTAGATGAACTGACGCAGCACGCTTTTAACACTCTACCATACAGGCGACTTGTTGTGAAATATGGAATATAGTCTCAGTTACGTGATTAGATTCGTAATTTCCTGTCACTGAAGTCGAAGTTCGTAGTAATTGGCGGAAGTCATCGAGCAAAACAGAAGTGATTTCTGGCGTTCCCCGAGATAATGTTATAGTCCCTCTGCTGTCCCTTATCTGTATAAATGATTTAGGAGAGAATGTGAGCAGTGGTCTTAGGTTGTCTGCAGATAATGCTGTCGTTTATCGTCTAGCAAAGTCATCAGAAGATGAAAACAAATTCAAAGCGGTTGAGAAAAGATATCTGTATCGCGGAAAATTGGCAACTGATATTAAAAGTGTGAGGTCATCCACATGAGTGCTAGAAGGAACCCTTTCAACTCCGGTTACGCGATAAATCGGTGAAACCTAAAGGCCGTAAACTGACCTGAATACCTAGGAATTACAATAACGAACACTTTAAATTGGAAGAACACACAGAAAATGTTATGGGGAAGGCAAACCAAAGACTGCGTTTCACAGACAGAACACCTAGGAAATGTATCAGGTCTATTAAAGAGACTGCCCACTCTACGCTTATCCGTGTTCTTTTGGAGTGCTGCTGAGCATTCCGGCATCCTTACCACAAAGGATCAACGGAACGCATTGAGAAAGTACAAACGCCTATTTCTGTCATCCAATTGCTCGTAAATTAGCGTTTTTCACATCCAGTGAGTCATAGTTAATAATCCACCATCAGAAATGCCACCAATGCTAAAAGAAATTAACACACGTGTTTATATAGCCTACACAAATAATATTGACCCCAACATAATCACAAAATTGTACTACAAATGTAAAACATCAATGCAGAGCACAATACATAGCGGGATATGCCTAACTCAGAAAATAAGATACGTACCAGCAGTATACCTTGGTAAAATCTCCAACAAAATTAATGCACTTTTTGAAGCGACAAATATTCAACTAGTCTTTCGAATCAATAACAACCTTTCAATAAAAATACTTTCCGAAACCACCAGAACAACACAGGCCAATACAAAACCACACGTGCCAGTTGTAATAGCTTTTACATTGGCCAAACAAGAATAAATTTTAACGTGAGATATAAAGAACACATCAGAGAGAAGAGATATAATGTCGAGCTTCTTTCTACACTTGAAAAATCAAAATCGGACTGCTGGTACGATCGAAAATGTACTACAGGTTCTGCAAAGAATACTAATGGATTTTGCAGTGAACATTCTTGAAGAATTAGAAAGCTATATGTACATGGGAAAATACCTATTAAATGAACATACAGAATTTAGACACAAGTACTATCTCAAAAACTTTATTGAACTTTTAGATCAGAAAAATGAATAAATTGGAAATAACATATGCAACGACCAAAGACAATCGTAAAAAATTTTAGTTAGTAAAATAATATCGCTGCTCATCTGCAAAATCTTTGTAGACATATAGCGTCGTAAGAGTGGATGATGATTAGGGTTTTAGGGCGCACTCGTAAGAGTGGAACTGCGAAACTGCTGTATCGTAAGTAATATTTTATTTTCAACATCTTGACATTTACCATCTTATTGAAGCTGTGACAGTTATCAAACAATCCACCAACGACGTAATATGGACGTCACATCAATTTTGAAGTGAATATAAATGAGATTCACATCCATACCTTTTCTCACCAAAATTGTAATTGGTGGTACTTGGAAATGGCCATAAATCCGACACAGTCGTAAATAAAGATTACTTATTTTAAGCAGATATTTGGTGTATCTACTCCAATAATCAAGTCGTTACCAGAAACTACGTAGAATGCTCGCAGAGGCATTATTGGAGCGACTATTTTTAATCGTGTGGTGATTTTATACAATACACAGTTGATATAAGGCAAATGATTTTATACAATATACATATGATATAAGACAAGATTAAACCTTAAAGTCCGTGTTTTTCAACCAATTAACTAAGCTGGGTGTGAGAGTGAACAAGTCATCGGGAATTACAGGGTATGAATGAAGCGGACAGCGTTGGACTTAATGTTCAATTGTCTGCTCTTATTGATTACATTCACACATTGGTGAACTGATCCAGCCCCATTTGTACCTGAAGCAGCTACAACAAACATGTCTAGTCCTTAACCTGTTGAGGCGACACCAAAGTTTCCTCAGTAGGTCAAAACCTTTTGGCTTCTTTGTGGGATCAAGGTGATGGGCTCTTGTTCCCAATGTTTTTGTTGACCACTCATGCTTACAGCTTTCATTTAGATCCGAGATGAGTTGTCCTGCCGTAACACTTACTGGTCTTCTTGATCGCAATCGTTGCTGTGGCGGATGACAGAATTCCTGGTGCAGTGGTAGAGAAGGTGATGCAGAGATTTTCTTGGCCTCCCTCAGTAGAGCTTGTTTCCGCCTTAGGTGAGGTGAGGGCAACTACTTATTGCATTCGACGACACATTGGGCGACTTGCTCGTCGGAGATGGGGATGAAATGATGATGAGGACAACACATCACCCAGTCCCTGAGCGGAGAAAATCTCCGGACCCCTTGGCGTGGCATTCCGCCACGCTGACTCAGCTAAAGGGGTCGGACTTGATGACCCGCTACAAAAGTTGCGTGAAGTCACAGTACATTCGACATTAGATTTAAAGTCTGGATTTAGACAAATAGGGCTTCACCCCAATCAAGGACGTAGCCAAACGGGGCTGTCTAGGGGATCATGTAAATGAAGTTACACACACCGCGTGGGATTAGCCGAGCGGTCTCAGGCGCTGCAGTCATGGACTGTGCGGCTGGTCCCGGCGGAGGTTCGAGTCCTCCTTCGGGTATGGGTGTGTGTGTTTGTCCTTAGGATAATTTAGGTTAACTAGTGTGTAAGCCTAGGTACTGATAACCTTAGCAGTTAAGTCCCATAAGATTTCACACACATTTGAACACATTTTTGAAGTTACACACGATCTAATTGTGCAGTGAAACTGAAAGGTATTTTGATTTTCAATCATACGGCAAAAAGAGGGTATGCACTATCGATAGCAATGCCAATGACTGATTTAACTATCTATACATCCATAGTACTATGTTCCATCGCCCATCCCTATTTTAGCCAAGATCAGTTACTGGCATTGCTTTAGCTCAGCTCATGGCTTATTAATGAGTTGTGGTTGAACTTATTGGAAGTTAATCGTTTATTGTTTTTGTTCTCGGTGCTGTTGTGATAATTTCTATTCGTGGATAAGTTTATGAGGAAAAAAGAGGAAAGTAGATTTTGTTTCATCCGCTAGAATTATGGTAAGTTAAAATATGTACGCACTTCTGTTATAGCCTAATTACCTATTTATAGCAGTTTAATGTTAACAATGGAGTCGGTATTTGGGGGCTAGTAGAACTTTGGGGGTACAATGTTTCAGTATTTCACAAGGCACTGGCGCTGTAAACACCATTACAAATAATATTAAATTAAAACCAGTGCGTGAAAATACGCTTGGATTTGTCTGTCTCGTCCACTCAACGAGTTGCAGTGTGGTTTGTTTTTGGTTTTCATAGGGTCTTCTCAAACTTTTGCGAGGTGCCAGTCTCTTCACACATCATCCAACAGCGTCACAAGCCCCTTTGCCATGGGATGTGGCTAAAAAGGGCTGCACTCACTCTATGGCCGTGAGTATTGTTGTAACCATTAAAATGAGTACACAGTAGAGTTATAGGAAAAAAGGTTTGAGTCTCAATTTTTTTACTAATGAAGAAATTACTATCCCAAATTTTGACCTGTGATTTAAAACAATATTAGCTACTCATGGAATATATTTTAAAATTTTAAAATGTATTTTTTGAAAAATGACTGATTTAAAATTTTAAACTTTTGAGTGCACTACTGGATACGCTCTCAAGCCAATCTAAGTAAATCAGAGTATGGAAAGTCACCTACTCATTTCTTAGGCCACATCATCTGTGTTGACGGAATTGAACCTGACCCAGATAAACTTCAGGCTAACTGAGACATCGCCATTACACAGCTGAAAGACAACTACGAAGTTCCCTTGTCCTCATCAATTTTATAGACGTTTCCATTATTATACAGCTTTGAATATACCAAGACCTTTTCAGCCAAGTGGTAAAAACTCTGATTCTGGGATGATCAGGCACTACCTGCATTTCTGAATTTGAAACATTCTTTGTTGAATGCCCCTCTGTTATCAAACTCCGATCTTTGCAAGGATTTTGGTAACAGACAGTTCCAAAATGGCGAAACAGAAGAATCTGCAGTGATCGACACGAAAAGTATTGGCTTTGCCAGTCATGTATTTTCCGTAAAAGAAATTGTTCCATTACAGAAGTCAAGATGTTGTCAATTGTCTGGGCTTTTTCAAAACTTCATTATTTCTTGTATGGGGAACATATGAAACTGTATACAGACCACTGTGAAATTCAATTCCTCACATCTGCTAAATTTTCGCATCATCGTCTGTGGTGATGGAAACTTTATCTACTGGAATTCAATTTCACAGTCGTGAAATGTAGACGCTGACTCTTGTTCGAGATTTCTTATTAGTTCTCAAACGACTGTGTGGTGTCACCGCCAGACACCACACTTGCTAGGTGGTAGCTTTAAATCGGCCGCGCTCCATTAGTATACGTCTGACCCGCGTGTCGCCACTGTCAGTAATTGCAGACCGAGCGCCGCCACACGGCAGGTCTAGAGAGACGTACTGCACTCGCCCCAGTTGTACGGACGACTTTGCTAGCGACTACACGGACGGAGACTCTCTCATTTGCCGAGAATATAGATAGCATAGCCTTCAGCTAAGTCAATGGCTACGACCTAGCAAGGCGCCATTAGCATTATATTGCATGTATCTAAAGAGTCTAACTTGTATCGTCAAGAGCGATATACAAATGATGGATTAAAGTTAAGTATTCCAGAAGCTACGTACTTTTCTTTATAGCATTCATTCCGTATTCTGTTTCAGACCTCACGCCATCCTGCGTGAGCTTATAGCGTGCATTTCGGTCTCCTCAAACCACACTGTGTCGGCACTTCTGTCGACACATCAGACTGCTTCCATGCGATTTTGTCAGTCAAACTTCATTCTTCTTTACATTCAGCGAGTCACGTTTGAGAACTTTGTGTCTTCTGCGTTGAAAGATATTGCCAAAGAACAGGATAAGAAAGGATTATGACATAACAACAAAATTCTCCTATCAAACACCATTACTTGGTACGAAATCTCATCATTTTCAAAAGTTTAAAACTCGGCTGTAATACTTGGCTTCTCTTCATTCTTGATGATCTTGTCTACAAATTGATATGGTACACACGTCTTTACCTGTGCTCATTACGGACCAAGAACATGTTTCCTTACACTTAGTGAAATATCATATTTCATTAACTTTGAGGAAGGAATTACGTATGTTCTGGCGTTCGCCAGCATGCAAGGGATTCCACTTCCTCACATTTGGCTCCACTTTTCTCAATTAAACTACGTCATTGAGCGGCGGTCGATCTCTACAGACAAATTGTAAAGAGCAAAAGAGGTTTTTCGTACATATTTGTTGTAGATGAGCTAACATCTAAATTTCTTTCCTTTGTGCCACTTCTCAATGTTACAGCAAAAGCTGTTTCAGCTGCATTCAATAAAAAATTTTTACCACAGGTAGAAATCGTAGAAAAGATCATATCTAACAATGAATAACAGTTTCGTTCGACAACTTGGACACGTAAATTGCACAACAGAAAGATTAAATCCATTTTTATTTCCAAGCACTACGCTTCCTCCAAACCTTCTGACAGAATAATGAAAGAGATAGGAAAAATATGTAGAATTTATTGCCAAACAACTCACTGAAGGGGACAGATAGATTCAGATTTTTCAGGACACCGTTAATTCAGTTCCTGGTGATTCAACATTGCTCTCAACGCATTTGGTTTTCAAGAATGAAAATCCGCCAGACCATTTTAAAAATTGTTTCGTTCCCCAAGTCACAGTGCTTACGTCATCGTGAACTGATAGACATTGCAATGACTAATGGAAAAAGGCAGCTGAGAAGAGGAAAAGGCTACAAAAGAAGATAGGAAATCGGAAGTTGGACAGAAGTTTCTAGTTCGAGCACACCCATTCTCTTGTAAAGTAAAGAAGAAGTACAAAAAATTTACACTACTTTACAATGGACCTGTACGAACTCGACGTAGAACATCTTGAGGCACTCAAAAAGCAAGCTTCGTTAGGTCTTCGTCATATACAATTATAAAACCGTTCACTTAATAGTTATTTGACTTTCTTTTTTCCTAAATATGACAACAATGCACCGAAATATTGAGCTACGCTGTGACAATACGTATTTCATTTTCTTTTGACATCAGCTGTTTTTACATATTTACTAGATAAGCTTTTTCTGCAGGTTTTCTTTCGTTCCCGTCTATGTGTACATAACAATAATATTAGTTTTCCTTCATACAGTACTGTAAACATATGCCGTTTCTCATGTTTATTTTCACTGTGCCATGACATTTATATTATAGGTTCGATGATTGTTACAGAGCATATACAACGGCATGTTGGTAGATAACTCACCCAGATCTTTGTTATCCATCATTTTACAAGCACAGGTTACGTATAAGAAAATAAATTATATTTTCGTTAATGATAAAGGCCTCACACGGGAGAAAGGCAAGATGAGAAAGAATAACATCGAATATGCAATAATAGATTCCTGACAGGAACGATAAAACAGGCAGTGTATATATATTTGCACGGGTGTAACATGTACTCTCAATAATTGGAGGAGATAGTTAATTTTAGCTTCTTGCACTGAAATAGTCAAACACTGAGCTATAACCAGGTTTTCGTCATTGACAGAATTTTACCACAGGAGTCGTATGTGAAGTGAAGACTTAAGGATTTATTTTGTATGAAGTATGTGGAGCGGTGATTTATGGATTTTTATAATGAGGATGTGATAATAGCAAGTGAGGACAGCGAACTATTTATGATTATTATTCAGACACTTACGATTTATGAAGTGTAGTGTGGAACATTGATGTCAGGGATTACATGATGATTTTACCTTTGGTGCATGCTCAGTTGATTGAGATTTAGCGTGCTTCTCTGATGAGCAGTATTGCTAATTGTTTGCTGCAAGGTATTATGAAACGATAATACAAGTCTATAAAATCACAAGAAGATAACATTTTGTTTCAACAATACGCATATCTTCTCTGTGAATTGCAACGTGAAGGACTGATGGTGCTTTCTCCCATGTACTTGCTTGCACTGATGGATTTTCTGTAATTCACAGAATACTAACATTTCTCATTCTTTTTCAGCTTTGGTGAACCGATTTCATCGGAAAGACCTAATTTCTTAATTATTTTCGTTCTATATGTCTACTTTGCTTGTTTGCAGATATTAAGTAGGCCTACTATTCCGTATACCACTTAAATTTTGCATTTCAGGTAATTATAAGTAATTGGCTAATGCATAAGTTAATGTTTTGTGATTTCATTTTCATTTGCTTTGTTTTGTGACTGACAGACGACAGACAAGTGTAATAATTTCCTTTTTTATACAGCAGCGAAGTATTGTGCAGATTCCTTTCTTTCCCTCCCCTTTACCCTATATTCTTGTGCGGACCTACAAGAGTATAGAAACACGATACAATCTGCAGGAATTACGATTGTATTCTCGTATAACAAAACCAGTAGTACGCTCATAATCAGGTAAAAATTTAGAAGATTGACAACAATATTTCCCTATTGATACTTTCACAATGCGTTATACAGGAAATGATTACTGTAATTTAATGTTTGTAGCCTCTCACGGTATAAAACAGATTTCGATTACTATTGTTCTCTTCGGCATGTGACTAGCAACCAATCTCTTTAAAACGGAATTTCGATGTTTGTATTAAATTTTTGTTAATATTTGTCATGTAATCTGAGAATTTACGATATTTAGTTTTAGGCAAATGGTTTAGATTCATTTTCTTTCACTGTATTCTAATACAAAATGTGTACATTGTAAAAGCAGCACATTCACGGACTCAGTAGAATTATTCTTTGCGCTGTGAGGAAGTTCACGGTATTATGAACGTTTTGTTTCTCACGAGATCCCACGTCGATTATCATGATTTTAGATGATTTCTTAGACACTTGGTGCAAATGACATATCAATACCTTTTATGAGTGATCTGCCTCTGAGTTGCCACTAGATTTGTGATGGGCAAGTACTGCATCCATTGACTCTGGTCTTAGCCATCTCACAATCATGATAGTTTTACTTGATGGATTATTAGAACGGTATAAGTGATAAAAGGCACTTAATCATACGCTAGGCAGTGTTCTCTGTACACTCATGCCGACAGCTTCATGTACAACAACCGTGAAAAGAGATTGCTTCGATACATGTTTGCTACAACTAAAAGACAATGTAATCACAGACAGTCTCAGGAGATAATAAGCAGATTGAAACTTTCTGGCAGATTAAAACTTTGTGCCGGAACGAGACTCGAACTCGGCACCTTTGCTTTTCGCGGGCAAGTGCTGTACCAACTGAGCTACCCAAACACGACTTACGCCCCGTCCTCAGTGCTTTACTTCTGCCAGTACCTCGTCTCCTACCCTCCAAACTTTACAGAAACTCTTCTGCGAACCGTGCAGAACTAGAACTCCTGAAGGAAAGGATATTGCGGAGACATGGCTTAGCCACAGCCTGGGGGATGTTTCTAGAATGAAATTTTCATTCTACAGCGGAGTGTACGCTGATATGAAACTTCCTGGCAGATTAAAACTGTGTGCCGGACCGAGACTCGAACTTTGCCTTTCGCGGGCAAGTGCTCTACCAATTGAGCTAGTTCTGCACGGTTCGCAGGAGAGCTTCTGTAAAGTTTGGATGGTAGGAGACTAGGTACTGGCAGAGGTAAAGCTGTGAGCACGGGGCGTGAGTCGTGCTTGGGTAGCTCAGTTGGTGGAGCACTGGCCCGTGACAGGCAAAGGTCCCGAGTTCGAGTCTGGGTCCGGCACACAGTTTTAATCTGCCAGGAAGTTTCATATCAGCGCACGCTCCGCTGTAGAGTGAAAATTTCATTCTAATACACAGATTAGGTGCAAAAATAATAACGCCATTAATGTCACTGTTTCCCGCAATTGATGACCTCATAACTAGTGCGTACTAATGTAATAGACTTTTTTCTTTAACTTGTGCACACGTCTTTCAAAGATATTCTGCATCCACAGGAGGACCAATGTAAGCAACATCTGTAACTTAACTTGGAGTAGACCTGCACAAGAAATGTACAAAGCTTTTTGCAAATTAATATATCTGCAAGTGAGCACCACTACTTAAAAACAAAGTTTTTCATGACTTCTTTACCGTGGATATTTGCACGTCACATGTATATTTTGTATATTCTGTGATGTATTTCTAGGTTACTTCTACTTTTGTGCAATATTCAATAAACGAATTTTTCAGTACAATCTTTGCCATGTGTAAAAAGCATCATGCTAAATACTGGCCGGAGAGACTGTGGGATAGTGAAACAGGTATATTGGAAACTTGTTATTTGCATTTCTGGAATTTGTAGATACTTTGTGCGAGCTAACATCTGAAAGATGTTCGGGCTCACATGCGGTTCCTCTTCGTCGAAATGTCTTGGTTCAAACTCGTCTAGGGATTGAACTGCACGTGTCGCATTACACGCCCTAAATTAGACATTTGTGACCCTTTGGTTAAATTGCCTGGCTGATGGCAAGTTATCGAAATACAAAGTTAATATAAAATATAACAACAGTAGTAATAACATCGGGACCTAAATCAAACACCCATAAATGATGTAGGCCACACAGCTTCGATCTGGTTTATTCAGAAAGCAAACTAATAGCGAAAATGATCGTATTTAGATTTGTTGTTAAACTCGAGCGCATATTTATTTGACGGAGTCCGATCATTCACAACCTCATCGCGAATTACAAGTCCACTACTCCACCTCGTTAAGTATGTGAAAAGTCACACCAGGCACGCGGCTGCTTACCGCTCAGAGAGTATGTCCTCCGATACCACATAACGCCAAAATTTTCTATGTCGTTTCACTTCGTAGCTGCCTAAGGACCGACCGTCCGCTTTCGCATCTACATCCGAATTATCCCTTTGGAGTCTACAAACAAACTGTACTCTTTGGTGTCTAGATCAGAACTGTCCGTTTTCGCGTCTCCATCTGAACTGTACCCTTTTGTGTCCTGACTAGAACTGTCCGCTGCCCATCTCCGACGGCGTTTCCCGCGGGCCGAACATCTTCGCGCAACTGACTAGGGCAGTTCCCTTTCCTGAAGCCGTCCATGTGATTGGCTACAGCTTATTCTACGTTACTTTACATTTTGGCATATTTAAATAATCAAAGCTTAACCACTTTCATGTTCCAAATTAAGTAACAATAATATCCACTACGTAACAAACGTTTAATTCTTCTTTATAAAACCAATACGATTTCCTTCTGAACTTTGAATGTCACGGCCAGTAGCCTTGCACCAATGTGCTTTCTGATAAATAAATGAAGAAGAAAAGTAACTATTACGCACTAAACTTTCCAACAAATATTCTATTACCTAATACTCAATAAGGTGACATGCTGTCATCGTACAGTGTGTTCTGTGTGGAGGAAATGATGATCTGATGCTTAACTGAAAATAGTTATAATTTAAATTTAATGTACCTTTTAAATAAATAAAGTTACAGAGTTGACGATAACCAAGTATGTCATATTAATGATGCGCTTCTAAATGAAATGTCGATCGTTAATATCGACCAAAGTGTTCATATTTTAGTATTCAGTTCTTTGTTAGAAAAATTGTTAATTTCACTTTAATAGTAAATCCTAAACTATTATACGAGCGTTGCAACTTAAATAGTGACAACTATTTATTCACACCCGATAAAAAAGAGATACATGTTTGTACCTGTTACTGTCCTTCAAAGTAGTCACCAGCGTTATGTAGAACCCGTTACCAGCAATGAGGAAAGCGTAATATACGGTTAGCAGAGCCTGCGACCAGTTTTGCGAAAGAAGCGGCGACACTTTCTGCGCAACCCACCCACCATTTTGCACTACAATGCAAGGGCGTATACAGAGCAAGCTGTGGCTGCTCTGTTCGGTCGATGGGACTGGGAAGTACTGTACCACCCAGCATACTCCTCAGACTTAGTCCTTGTGATTTTTATTTGATTCTGAACATGAAGGAACCACTTCGTGACATTCACTTCAGAACTGTTTCAGAGATTCGACAGGCAGTAGACCGCTCCATTTGCACCACCAACAGAACAGGCTCTGCTAACGGTACACTACGCCTCCCACATCGCTGGCAACAGGTTCTACACAATGTTGGTGACTACTTTGAAGGATGGTAACAGATGCAAACATGTGACTCTTTTGTATGATCGAGAGTAAATAGTTGCCACTATTTGAGTTCCAACCCTCGTAGATATGATCACTATTCAAGATTTTGGGATCAGCCTGAAAATTTATGGAGGATGGCAGATTAAAATTACTGTGGCTTGAGTCCCCGCATTACTACAAAATTAAATAGTTTTCATAAATTTTTCCCTTTATGGGCGGCCTTACCTCCGCCACATTTAACACTGCTATGTCTCCTTGGCCACAAACGGATTATAATGGGTTTCCCTATGACGTAGGTTCTCATATGTCTCACTTGCACACTACATCACTTAGGCCTCAATACACTATAGACGCCTGTGTATTTCCCCATCTCGTGGTGAATCTGTGCTCTTTGTGGCATCCGGTCCTAGACGACAGAGTTCGTTTAACAATTCCTGAAGGCTGACTCTTTCGGCGATATACTTAATTGAAAGCGCAATACTCGTTCACTCGCACGCCTCCACTTCATGACACGTTGCCGTGCCATCTGAAGCAGCGCCCAAATTTAGAAGAAAATGGCTCTAAGCACTATGGGACTTAATATCTGAGGTCATCAGCCCACTGGACTTAGAGCTACTTAAACTTAACTAACCTAAAGACATCACACACATCCAAGCCCGAGGCAGGATCGAACCTGCGACCGGAGCGGTCACGCAGTTCCGGGCTGAAGCGCCTAGACCGCACGGCCACAGCGGCCGGCCAAATTTAGAAGACACACATCCACAATACAAGAACATAAATATCCGAAGTGCCGGATCAATAGTGAAGTTATTTGTAGTGGTGTTGATGCAGCATGTTTTAAATTTAAGGAAACTTATATCTAGCAGAACTTAAGAATTGTGGCACCTTAATTACAGCGAAATGAAACTATACGTTTATCAAAATCGACTGCCTGTTGAAATGCCGCAGAAAATCAGCCCCACTGCGCTCACTTCGTCACAACGAAGTCTCCAGCAGCGCCCCACAGATTCGGAGCCGAGTACCCCGCCGAAATTCTGTATGGCTCTGCATTCCATTGCCATCGTTTTACTGGAACAAATCCGTTGAAATTCGAATCAGGAGTAGATACCAGAAAACGAACACTTTCCAAAACCACCCACGATCTGCACTGAACGCTTCCTCCAATGGAACCTATAGAAACAGGTCTAAACTACACAGTAAACAATTTATTTACAGCGTTTGCACGATGCTTGCAAATTCTTCAATGATTCTGACACGTTATTCAAGTCCCACTAGTGACATGCATCTCTTGACAGATTCACAATCGACTTCATCGTCAAATTAATATTTTCTTTTAATTAAAATAATTCCCATTAGACTCAAAACTAACAACAAATATGAACAAATCTCACTCATCACTTGATTCCATGCTGTGAAGCTGTGTCCACAAACCATTACTCCATACAACAATAAATTATTGCCCCAAAACACTCTCAGATAAGTAGATAAACATACATTTGTCGTCCTAGGTAAGGCATTCTTAATTTTCATTTACCAAATTTCTCCGGCCTCCATGCACCCAAATTGGCGTGACCATAACTTATAATTTGGAAATTACAACAAACATAAAACCATCGAAAAACTTGAGCCTAACACATACATATAGATAAATAAATCACTTATCTACCTCCATAAACCTAATTTATATGTACGCTGTGCACTGATACTTGACTTGATGCTGTAAGGCATCCAGATTTTACCGACCTTACGTGAGCTCAGTCCATAACGACTTTATGATACAGTATGAGATCGTCAGAAAACTATATTAGCAACAAAAATCAATTGCAGTAATCTCATGTACTGTAAAAAATAGCATCTACCAATATAAGGACAGGGGCAAGCATAAATAATTTAAGTTGAAACGCATTTTGGAGACGAATCAAGCAGGTATTTTATGGCATTGGAAAAGCCCACTTAACAAGAGAACGCCGAGCTTCAGTGCAGAAATGGATAAGGCCAGAACAATACATTATTTCTTTTAACGTAAACGTGGCCGGGACCGAAGGTAAGTAGCTGTACAACTTTAACAGGGCTAGCGGCGACCCGGCAAGAAAAATAAAAATTCACCTCTAACGAGATGGCAGTTGGCTGAAGCCATACTGGGCGACACAAATGCGACATGATGTGGAGATCTCCATCATATAAAAGCATTTTGAGAACTAAAAATTTCTAAATCTCTCTCATCTCACGGCGGACCACACAAGTGTGTGGAAAATAGCGAGGGCGTTGAAAGCTTTGCATCTGCGAAGTGTGGACCATATGCTTCACGTATTGTGTGGTGACAGATAGCAAAGAGATAGTTAATTATTCCTGTGGGAATTTTTGCGGGCAATGAAATCCTGCACATACCTCCAACCCTTAGGGAGTGTGCAATAGCCATTGTTTTGACTAGGGAAACATTAACATTCCTTGTAGTGCAGGAAAGTTGAGACTGAGTGAATTCAGTCAAGGGAAGAGTAGGGAATTAGCGTTTCAGATCCAGCATGGAGGCAATACTGTTGCTGATCCCGATTGGTGAAGTACCATCGCGCATTAGCCCACAATAAATGTAGAGTCGAGATTTTACTTACTCCAACCTGCGTACACTTCGACCACTGAATATCTAGAGCTAGGATACTAAACTAGCCTTACATTGAGTACATGAGAGTTTTTTCATTGGTTTAGAAGGTAAATTTACTCTCCATCAACTTATTGCATTGACCAGCTACAATATCGTAGAAGTACATTTAATAGATGGAGATTTTTGATCCTTCATTTGTAGAGATAACGGTTTAATAATTACCAATTCGATATGTCCAAGAGTTAAATATTTCGTTATTGAGTGTTGAAAGCTATTGAATATGATTGTGGTGTATCACTTGACCCCTGAAAGCACAGTTGACAAATTATATGTAGAATGAAAAAATTAATAGCGGTTTTGTCATTCTAGAACAGAAAGGAAAATTTCACTTTTAGTAATACAAGCATTCTGCTTACGTGACAGCAGCATTTCTAATTAATTTGTTACGATCCGCAGCTAATATTAGCTGCCTTACAGGGCCAGATTTATATTTCTATAGAATGTCTATATTACACCCTGGGCTTGAGTAGACAGTTCAGATGCATTATCCATTTGCGCGTATATCTTACAATAACGTTCACCGAATAAGTGAGTTCTCCAAACTCCTCGCACCCAAATGTGCATCTAAAGTATCTCTTTATAATGGCACAGACGTGCCAAGAAAATCCTTATGCGACGGAACAACAAACAAGCTACAATAATTCCAAAATAAAACATAGCAAATTACACCCCAATTTCGTACTCGACCCAGAATAATTCATTAATGCTTCTTCTGCCAAAATTTCATTTTTTTCTTGACCTCTTGCTACCTTAAGCTTCCCTCGAGTCCACAAATGAGGCAATAACGATCGTAATGTTCTACCATACCATCGCTAAACAGTTACAGTAAAATCATCTTCCTCCTTAAGTTACCATTCTGTCAAAATATCACTATCTTATTAGAATGAAACTCAATGTTTTCTCCCTAAAATTATCGACATTAGTAGCTAGAACATCATTATCATGAAATAAAGCATTAATTTTTACTTCCACCTCATTACAAACGTCTTCACAAACAGCGTTTTCAACAGCCGCTGATACATAATAGAAGTTGCTACATAAAACCTCTTTTACCTCCACTGACAAATCACCATTATAAGAACTGTTCATAGTTTCAACATCCTCTGCCGTTACATCATATAAATTATAGCTACAGCGCCGTGCAATTTCAGAATCAACAGTACCATTATATTCCGCTTTGATTTAAACCGGGGCATAATACCTGTTCCTCTCCTACACGCTCCTGCGCCACATTACTTTTAGATCGCACATCAAATTCAGATCCACATTCATTCTCAAACAAACATTCAAGATACAAAGATCCATCCAGAATGCCGGGTTCAGCTCCATTAGTGGAAACATATACACAGATTTCTTCCTCTGAAGTATAAACACCAGCAGCTTCAAGTTTCGTAACTTCAGCACATAAAACATTACTACCTTGCTTCAAAAATAATTCACCAATATCGCCCGATACACACACAAATTCATCAAGAGCTGACGAGGCTAATGCTACACTCTCCTGTAAAACTTTCGCCGTCACAATATCACCTGAAACACTTCATCACTATAATCGTTGCCGGCCGAAGTGGCCGTGCGGTTAAAGGCGCTGCAGTCTGGAACCGCCAGACCGCTACGGTCGCAGGTTCGAATCCTGCCTCGGGCATGGATGTTTGTGATGTCCTTAGGTTAGTTAGGTTTAACTAGTTCTAAGTTCTAGGGGACTAATGACCTCAGCAGTTGAGTCCCATAGTGCTCAGAGCCATTTGAACCATTTGAACTATAATCGTTACCGCTGGTTAGTACCTGTTTAGAATTTTCTATACTATGTAACTCTACCATATTCAGATCCACCTCAGCCTCCTTTTGGCACATAGAATCTTTCATTGCATTAACATTCACACACTCTTTCGTCTCACATTCATAAAACATATCATGTAGCCCTAAATCGTCGTCATCGCCTTTATCGTTATCTTTCATTATTTTAGGATTACGCCTTTTATGTACGATCTGATTTGAAAATTTACCTATTTGATTCCCATCTCTTAATAATTTCATTTCAAATTTCTGACATCTTTCTGCCGATTTATTACCACCTGTCACATTTCCAAATACTCGGTCCCATTCATCGCCGGTTTATTTTGCCATCTCCGGACTTGGTGCGGCCAAACTTAGTTTCTCGATCTACCATTACGCTGGTTCATTTCGTTAGGTGCCGGTCCCTCAAACCTAAGTTCTTGGTTTCGGTCCCTGTCACGAAAATATCCGTTCCCATTACCCCTTTGAATTTTAAAAAATGGCTCTGAGCGCTATGGGACTTAACATCTGTGGTCATCAGTCCCCTAGAACTTAGAACTACTTAAACCTAACTAACCTAAGGACAACACACACATCCATGCCCGAGGCAGGATTCGAACCTGCGACCGTAGCAGTCGCGCGGTTCCGGACTGAGCGCCTAGAACCGCTAGACCACCGCGGCCGGCTCTTTGAAATTTAACATTGGATGTGTCCCTGTTACCATTTCCCTTATCAGACTACAGTTTGCGTTACGTTGATAACTTCCAGGGTGTCTTTCGTAGTAGTCACTCGGACTGTAGTTACCATTTCCACTCTGAAAACTATTTGCCAAACGCAAAATATATCTATTTAAAACACAAGATAAAAATTTGCTTGATGTCTTCCTAAGAGAGTCTCAATTCCTTCCAAGCTAATTATATAAGTGTAGGCCAGATATGGCTCAAATTCAAAGATACAGTATCGACAGCAAAAGATACATTCATTCCGCATAAGTTAATAAGAGACGAGACTGATCCACCATGGTACACAAAACGCGCCAGAACACTGCTGCTGAAGCAACGAAAAAAGCATACCAAATTCAGTAGAATGCAAAATCCCCACGACTGGCTAAGTTTCATGGAAGCTGGAAATTTAGTGCGGACGTCAGTGCGAGAAGCTTTCAATCGATTCCACAATGACGCATTATCTTAAAATATGGTGGAAAACGCACAGAGATTCTGTTCGTATGTAATGTACACCAGTGGCAAAAAAAAAAAAAAAAAAAAAAACAGTCAATACCATCACTGCGCGATAGTGATGGAAATGTTACCGACGATGGTGCCACTAAGGAGGAGTTACTAAATGCTGATATCCGTAATTCCTTCACGAAAGAAGACGAAGTAAATATTCCAGAATTCGAGACCAGAACAGATGTTAGCATGAGTGACATAAAAGTAGATATCTTACGTGTTACGTAACAACTCAAATCACTTAAGAAAGGCAAGTCCTCCGGTCGAGATGGTGTCCCAGTCAGGTTCCTTTCAGAGTAAGCAGACACAATAACGCCTTTCTTAGGAATCATACACAACCGCTCACTTGACGAAAGGTCTGTTCCTAAAGACTGGAATGTAGCACAGGTCACACCAATATTCAAAAAAGGAAATAGGAATAACCGATTGAATTACAGACCGATATCACTGACTTCAATTTGCAGTGGGATTTTGGAGCGTATACTGTACTCGAACATTATGAATCACCTTGAAGAAAATGACTTATAGCTACATAACCAACACGGATTCAGAAAATATCGTTCTTTATTCTCATGAAGTAACGAGTGCTGTCGACAAGGGATCTCAGATGGTTTCCATATTCCTAGAATTCCGGAAGGCTTTTGGTAGCGTTCCTCACAAGCGACTATTAATCATATTGCGTGCATATGGAGTATTGTCTCACTTGTGTGACTGGATTCGTGATTTCCTCTCAGAGAAACATCGTGTAGAACAGAAGTGATATCTTACGTTCCGCAAGGTTATGTCATAGGATTTCTGCTGTTCCTGCTTTACGTAAATTATCTAGGTGATAATGTGAGAAGCCCCCTTAGAGTTTTTCCAGATGTAGCTGTAATTTACCGTCTAGTAAAATTATCAGACAGTCAATACAATTACAAAATGATCTAGAGAGAATTAAAGAGAAACCTAGAATGGATTTCCCAGCTATAAGAAATAAAATTAATGCTTTATGGTTATTTTATTTTCACACAATAGGTCATTAAGAATTTGCATGCAGTTCTTTTATTTTCACACAATAAGTTACCTACAAATAAAATGTAATATTTTTCTCCTTTTTCTATATATCCGATAAGAACAAAACCAGTCATCATTTTTCAGGCAGTGGTGATTCTAAGCTAAGACATACACCTTATCTGGAATTATAAAACGTTTGTCTTTGGGTGATGGTACACCGAGTATGTACTGTATAGTAGTAGAAACTACACGACCGGCTGGTTGATTAAGATAATGTACACTTGTCTTAACATCAAATTTTACACACATTTTCGGTAATCTACAATGGTTAACTCTTCCATCCTGATTCAGTATGCAGCGCATGCATTTTAGTCCACAGACCTACAATTTCTGTAACTGGTTCACTATTCAACTCGTGTTTCATTAAACCAAACTCGTTTTTGCTCGCAAGTGCATTATCGTATTTGTTATTTGCGGGGAAACGTGAAGTATGACATCCTCACAAATAATTGGTATCTTAATATGATAATTTAAGCTACGAGTATCAATCTAGCACAGTTTTAGGTGGCATGCTGTAACTTGTTTCGTTATATGCAGAGCGAAATTCTAGAAGATAGATGTTTGAAATGTCTAAAATAAACACTAACAAAGAGATAGAGGGGCTGGCCAGTACTTACCTCAGCTCAGTACAGCCGATAGATACACATAAAACAGAACCGAAAATTTACGTTCCTAGCTTTCGGAACAAATGTTCCTTCATCGGGGAGGAGAGAGGGGAAAGAAAGGGAAGAAGGGAAAGGAGATTCGGTTACTCACAACCCAGGTTATGAAGCAACAGGGAAAGGAAAATAGGGAGGGTAGCAAGGATGGAGGCATGGTTGTCAGAGGGAAGCCAAAGATATTCTACTGTAAGTACTGTGCCTGCTTCAAACCAAAGTAAAGAGGTATATAGTATAAAGATAAACACAACTATGTAGGATGAAAAGATGCGTGAATGGCTAAAGAGGAAAGGGAAAGAGGAGAAGACAGAAGAGTAAATGGGATTGAGGTTGTTTAATGTATGTTCAGTCCAGGGGGATGGCGGGATGAAAGGATGTGTTGGAGTGCAAGTTCCCATCTGCGCAGTTCAGAGGGACTGGTGTTGGGTGGGAGAAGCCAAATGGCACATACGATGTAGCAGGTTCCTAGGTCCCTAGAATTATGCTGGAGGGCATGCTCCGCTACTGGGTATTGGGCATCTCCCAGGCGGACAGTTCGTCTGTGTCCGTTCATGCGCTCAGCCAGTTTAGTTGTTGTCATGCCGATGCAAAAGGCTGTGCAGTGCAGGCATGTCAGTTGATAAATGACATGTGTAGTTTCACACGTGGCCCTGCCTTGAATTGTGTATGTTTTACCAGTAGCAGGGCTGGAGTAGGTGGTTGTGAGGGGATGCATGGGGCAGGTTTTGCAGTGGGGTCGGTTACAGGGGTAGGAACCGCTGGGTAGAGAAGATGGTCTGGGAATATTGTAGGGTTTAACAAGGATGTTACGGAGGTTAGAGGGGCGACGAAAGGCAACTCTGGGTGGTGTGGGGAGAATTTTGTCATGGGATGACCTCATTTCAGGGGTTGACTTGAGAAAGTCATATCCCTGGCGGAGTAATTTGTTGATGTTTTCAAGGCCAGGATAATATTGGGTGACAAGGGGGATGCTTCTGTGTTGTCTGGGGGTAGGAACATTGTTGTTGGATGGGGAGGAATGTATTGCTCGGGAAATTTGTTTGTGGACAAGGTCTGCGGGATAGTTGTGGGAGAGGAAAGCATTGGTCAGGTTATTGGTGTAATTGTTGAGGGATTCGTCACTGGAGTAGATACGTTTGCCACGAATACCTAGGCTGTAGGGAAGGGAGCGTTTGATGTGGAAAGGATGGCAGCTATCAAAGTGAAGGTGTTGTTGTTTGTTTGTGGGTTTGATATGGACAGAGGTGTGGATGTGAGCTTCAACAAGATGAAGGTCAACATCCAGAAAGGTGGCTTGGGTTTTGGAGAAGGACCAGGTGAAATTTAGATTCGAAAAGGAGTTGAGGTTATGAAGGAAATTAAGGAGTGTTTCTTCACCATGAGTCCAGACCACAAAGATGTCATCTATAAACCTATACCAGACCAGGGGAAGCAGCTGTTGGGTCTTCAGGAAAGCATCCTCCATGTGGCCCATAAAGAGGTTGTCATAGGACGGAGTCATCCTGGTTCCCATGACCGTTCCCCTGATTTGTTTGTAGGTCTGGCCTTCAAAAGTAAAGTAATTATGGGTGAGGATGAAGTTGGTAAGTGTGATATGGAACGAGGTTTTTGGAAGATCTTCGGGTGGGCGTTGGGAGAGGTAGTGCTCAAGGGCAGAGAGACCATGGGTATGTGGGATGGAGGTAGTGGTCGAAAGCTCGGAGATTTATCCTGATTTGACGCGGCATGTACACCGAGAAATTTTTACTCAGGAAATACGTCGCGAAAGACTTCGTAGCCATTTGTTCCGAAAGCTAGGAACGTAAATTTTCGGTTCTGTTTTATGTGTATCTATCGGCTGTACTGAGCTGAGGTAAGTACTGGCCAGCCCCTCTATCTCTTTGTTAGTATTTGTTTCACATCTCATATGAGATTTTCCATTAATCATTTAAATGTCTAAAATAGTCACTTCTACTGCTACTGTCTAATCAAACACTATATTAAAAATATTTAATTCAATTTCGTTAAAAATGAAGCTCTTCGAAAATTTGGTTTAGTGGGTGTTCCATATCCACCTTCTCAGGATGTCGCTAGCTCGCTAGCTTATCCTTCGCATGGTATGCTTAGTCTACCAAATACATCCGTAAGTTTCACCTGCTAGTAAACTTTTCAATTTCACCATTGCGGGTAATAACCACATATTACTCACATACATGGAAATTTGTAATTCTGATTAAAAAAATGAAACTCGCGATCATCAGAAAATATTCCTTCATTTCCTTGAGTTTCTTCGATTGCAAGAACGTTGCATATTTCTTGAGAGAATACGTCAGAAAACGAGGAATATATAAGTCCGAAACTCATGCTGCATCTTATTCTCGATTCTTTACTGTAATACTATTTGTAAACGATATATACTTCTTCATATTCGATGGGAACACTTCTTGATTACCAGCTGTCATAGTTTCTTTGTATATGTTTGTGATAAAGAAATGACTATCGTAATTATTCAAGTTGTGAAATACGTCTGAGATTGTAAAACGAAACCTAGAGTTCAGGTTGTAAGGTGGCATGTGCAGCATCCTGATACGCACCACTAAAATGAAAGTAACTTGTAAGTTTAACATCTCCTTCGATAAATAGTTCTGGACAAATAGGGAAGACCTCTGCTGAAGGAAATGGTAAACCATCTATGGAACTTATGTCCATCTTCTTATTTTATAATAAAAACTCATTTATGGGCTCATCAATTACAGCCAGCCGTACAGTGAACAGCTGTTACGATTAATATTTAAAGTCTCAACATTCATCATGACAGATGAAGTGAATGTAATACAGCATACTGAATGGAGTATATAAATGTAAATTATTGTATGACGAACCAGATTTATTTCTAAAACTGGAAATAACAGTTGCTTCTGGGATGCAGTCCATATCAGCACAAATTATAAAGGGCAGCGTTAGCGTTTGCCAAAACTTCATGAACTTTATAAGTCATTACTCCCACAAGGCATGATAATGTAGACTAACTAAAAATGTGTGCAGTCAGTCAAGTTTGCGTCGATCATTTCTTTGAATGAAAATAACAGATATTTTCCTCGTATACTCGAACTGAAACTTCATAAACACTGCTATGTGGTAGCTTCAAAGCTTTTTCTTCTGGCACAAACAGTAATTTTCTGTATTGACAACGTGCATTATTAATAGATTTATATTCTTCTCGTGATACTGCGTTGTGACATATGGTAACTTCTTTGTCGTCTTCTCTCTCCCCTCTTCATTTTTCTCATCCCCCCCCCCCCCCCCCCCCATCTTCTTGCGCAAGCATCAACTCGTAATCAGAATACTGGACATCGTACACATTAATATTATTCGACCATTTGTTACGTATGTGTGGTATCAAATAAAGAATTGCGTCAGGCATTTTCGTTATTAAACTAGTAATTTCGCAATTCAATCAAGACATGTCAGTGGTACTGTTTAAATTGTCCACACTTTCTTCAGTGTGAAGAAAAATTCGCTCACTTGGACTTCGAAGTGGGTTCCTCACACACTAGCAATACAAAAATATCTGTCACTAAACAACTTCGGCTATCCGGGAACTCCTCCCAGACCGACCAAAGTGTCCGTATGTGACTGTGTATCGACGTCCTGCATTCGTACAGTTGCTGTGACTCCCGCCCACGTTCAAATGGCTCAAAGGGTTCTGAGCAGTATGAGACTTAACTTCTGAGCTCATCAGTCTCCTAGAGCTTAGAACTACTTCAACCTAACTAACCTAGGGACATCACACACATCCATGCGCGGGGCAGGATTCGAACCTGCGGCTATAAAATGTTATTCAGATTTAATTATCAGTCTTGGCAGCTAACCTCTGAATAGTAAACTATCTTCACTCATTTCAGATCTCTCTTTTTACAGAATTTTCTTTAACATTAGATTGAGACGAAGCGCTTCGTGCATCGTCGGCTTCCGCGAAAAGCGCGCGCCGAGCCAAGTGATTCGTGCTGACCACTTCAGTCTGTTGAGATGGACCGTAAGGGACAGTTTGCATTATGGGTCACATGTTTAATACTTGAGTTGCGCGCCAAATGATATTATATTCAATAAACGCTATTCTGTGTGGAAATCAGAGAAGAACAGAACAAAAGCGTAACTTATGTTCGTGAAAGCTATTTTTCCGAGAATCTTAATGCTTAGGACTTAGTAGTGTTTGTGTTCTGGATAGTGTTACGTGAAGCTTCGAAGGCGCATGTATGTGAAACATCTTATTAGCTTTATTTACTTCGTGTTTTATGGATAACTGAAAATCTGTTGTCAGGCCAAAATTTGATCGTAACAAATTATTTGGTAGAGTTGAGAGCCTGTAGCCGTCCCATTAGATTCTTATAGCCTCACTTCAAGATTTGCATCTATGTAGGGACAAGGACATCTTCTCAACATTGCAGATTCGTGAATTATTATATAATCTCAGTGTTCTGCGTTGATGTGGTAGAATATACATAATTCCCTGTCATATCCTACTTGTTCAGCACAAATGGGGGCAGCTGCATGTCATGTGTGGTAGCAGAGAGGAGGGAAAGGAAGAATGAATGAATGTGATAGGCTTGTGTTGCACTGGGCACTGACTGCATTCGTCATATTCGGTTCAGTCTCGATCACTGACTGCCTTCCCCTGATCGTTTCATTCGTATTACTGCCGTAAAGGGTCCAGTAGACCAACTATATAGTTTGAGCGTAATACGTTGGCCGCCGTCCCCTCAGGTACTGATCGTTATGTTCTACACCATTCGGAACTCTTTCTGTCGACTGTTCTGTTTCAGACTGCTGCAACCCTCTGTGACCCCAAAGCTGTGTCATTGTAATTGTCTGAAGAAGCGTTCTGTTGCCCGTGCGAGCGGATAATTAACTGACTAATGACAGTCGTTCTACTTATATTTTAAATGAACTATGCGATGTGAGATACGAACACAAATATTTGCTAAATGTTTAGAATGTCAGTTTTTCTCTACTCGTTGGATTGTGTTACAACAGTCCTAATTTAACTTCATGTTTCCTGCTACAGATACACTGCCGGAAAAAATTAGCACACTCATTAAAGGTTTCCATTTCATTTAAGTTCTCTGTTGGAGCAGTCCACACGAAGTAAATGAAATGATTATACCGGGTGCGTCAAAAAAATGTACACGCACTTTGAACTGTCATAGACAATTTATTTCCCGTTCTACAAGGTTAAATATCTGTCAGAAAGTGATGTTATGTTCCTTCAACAGGTGGCAGCAGTGCTAAGGAAGTAACAGCAACATGGCTGAGCGTTTGATCTTTGAAGCGCGGAAGCAGATAATTAAGTGGTACTGGAAGTTTGAGAATGTAGCTGCGGTTCGAAGACAGTGTAGAATTGAGTATGGTACAGGACCACCTTCAAGGTTAGCAATTACAAGTCTACGAGACAAATTCGATACTCATGGAACAGTGTGTGATGTGCATAAATGTCGATCAGGGCGACCTCGTACAGCTAAAAGTGATTATTCCACAACTGCGGTCTTGGAACTGTTTCAGCGTTCGCCTCAAAAATCTTCAAGGCAAGCGGCACGTGAGAGTAATGTAAGTGCTAGTAGTGTGCTACGCATTCTGAAGAAAGGCAATTTTCGTGTGTACATTCCAAGGCTGGCGCAACAGCAAAGTGACGACGATCCAGATCGAAGGTTAGAATTTTGTGAATGGGTTTAGGAGATGGTGAGACGTGAACCGGGACTTATGGGTAGAATAATTTGGTCGGATGAAGCCCAATTCAAACTCAATGGAACTGTCAATAGGCACAATTGTGTGTACTGGTCTGAAGATAATCCTCACATTGCCGGCCGGTGTGGCCGAGCGGCTCTTGTTTAGCCTTGAACCGCGCGACCGCTAGGTAGCAGGTTCGAATCCTACCTCGAGCATGGATGTGTCTGATGTTCTTAGGTTGGTTAGGTTTAAGTAGTTCTAAGTTCTAGGGGACTGATGACCTCAGATGTTAAGTCCCATAGTGCTCAGAGCCATTTGAACCATAATATTCACCTTACAGTTGAAAAGGCTGTGAATTTGCCTGGTGTAAATGTGTGGTGACGTTTGTCTGCAAGGGGACTCAATGGGCCATTCCGCTTTGAAGGTACTGTTACTGGAGAAACGTACCTAAAAATGCTTGGTGACTCCATATTCCCTGCCATTCGTGCATTATACTTTAATGATGAGTTTTATTTCCAACAAGATGGCGCCCCGCCGCACTATCATAGGATACGTACGAGCATACCTGGATCAGAATGTGTCAGGCCAGTGGATAGGACGCAGGGGACCAATCGAGTTTCCTGCACGCTCTCCAGACTTCACGCCGCTGGATTTCTTCTTATGGGGCACATAAAAGATGAAGTGTACAAACGTAAACCACGTAACCTGTACACACTTTGGAATGAAATTCAGGCGGTGTCCACAGAAATCTCATTGGACACTTTGGTACGATGTACGGAATCGGTGGTAGCTCGTACTCAGAAATGTACTGATGCTGAAAGCCACTACTTTGAACATTAATCACATTTATTTTTCCATTGGATTTTAAGCTTTCCATTTCCAGAAATTTAACATCGTAGAACGGGAAATAAATTTTCTATGACGCTTCAAAGTGTGTCTACATTTTTTGACGCACAGATCTGCAACATAAGCGGTTCTGCGGCACCAGTTACTGACCCATGCTGAAACACCCTTATCGGTACGTAATGTAGCCTACATGCGCGGCAATGCAGGCGCTGACTTTGGCATTCAGCCGATCGTAGAGACGACAAATAGTGCCCTGTAGTTCGTTATGCCACGAATGCTCGTCCGGTTTATGTACTTTTGTAACAGTTGTTGGTCGATGCGTCACACGAGTCACTTCTCGTCGCATCATATCCCACACGTGCTCGATAGCAGCCAAGTTCAGAGATCTTGCCGGACGGCGAAATTGCTGCACGTCCTTCAGAGCACATTGACTTTAACGGCAGAGTGTGGGCGACCCGTATCCTGTTGAAACAACACATCAACTTCCAGATGCTAGAATGGCAAAAGAATGGGTCCAACAACATTCAGCAATTACGGAGCACTGGCTAGCATTAGCAGTGCAAAAGCAGCTCTACCCTATTCTGCATTGTTGCCAAATTTATTCAATATGGCGGATCCAGGATGGCGACCATATTTGTGGCAATGTCAGACTGCCATTGTGGCGGGAAATTCACGTTTCACGGGAAAATACGTCAATTGGGCTACCTCTGCTAACCTACCTCCACTACCCCTCCCCCTCCCCATCTCCCCTCCCCCTATCCGTTATCCCTTCAAGAAACTGGCGGAAAAGGACTGAGTGTGTGCTGACCTGCCAGATGGCAGGGACATAAGTCTTTGTTTTGTATGCAGTGCAGTATGTATTGTTTATTTGAACAACATGAGTTGCCATTGAGACAGTAACTTCATCCATTGCGTTCACCTTGAGGCCTGGAGACTAGCTGACTTAGTTCACAACAGCACGACCAGAGGGCACTATTAACCCTCTGCCCTCTGCCTCCTATGATGAAACCGAAGGTGGTGGCCGGGGGGAAAAATAGCGGGAAATCCGCCCTGCTGGACTGAGAGGACCTCACGACGGTAGGCTAATATAGCATGCACAGGACATCGTTTAAAAAATTTGTTGACACATATTGTTTATTTGTTTCAGAAATCGCAATACACCTCGAAACTGATGTTGAGTTTAAGCTATTTAGACGATGTTAAGCAATTGAAGTACCTTTTCCTTATTCCAATAGCAAAAAGAGTGACAGAAATGCAATCTCATTGATCACGCTATACATATCTGGAAAACTATCTCACGCACGCTCCGTGCACTGGGTTGCTCCACACTGCCCACCGGCAACCAACAGGGTGGCCGCACTAAGCACACCCTGCCGTGTTGAAAGTACTCACAGGCTTCCTCCCCATTCCTGCTGCAATTTCTTTCTTTGTGGCACAGAAACAACCCCAGTTGTTCAACACGAACTGCCTCAGAAGTTATTAAATCTGGCGTTCAAGCAATGTGTTGAATATGGTCACATACATATATATTTAAGATATTATAAGAAATGAATGTACCACTGCACAAAGAGACATAGAGAGCTTTGCAGATAACGCAAGAATATTTAAGCAATTTGTGATGTAATTACACCTTTTCTTCTGAAGAATACTGCCACACTAGAACCCAGACTAAAAAGATCACAGAGGGTTCGGGCACACTTGTGAAACTTCCCAGTCTTTATCCGACCTTCCTACCTGAGACATTTCGCGCGCTTTTGTGGGAAATACTGCAGCCTTCCATTGTCTTTGAGCACGAGCTGCTTCAGGACTTATTAAATCCAGTTGAATATGTCTGTAAATGCGCTTTCGAAATGATCGCTGCACAACAGTTCAATTTTACGATATGTTCTGAGAAATAAACACAGACTGTAAAAAGATCAATGAAGTTTGTGGCACACACTTGTGAAACCTACAGTATTCATCCAGCCTTCTTCCGCGGGAGATTTCGCGCGATTTTGAGTAAATAGATCCCGAAACCCGTTTCAGCAGCAATATCCAGTTTTAGCCGCAAAACGGCGATATTTGGAAGTCGATATAAGTACTTATGTAACTCTAAACAGGAAGCCACTGCCAGAGACAGGAAAAATTTCTGAGTTATAAGCTGCTGTGGTGTTCATCACTTTTCTGAAATACTGAGTGGACTTAGTTTATATTTGCTGCTGGAGTCAGGAACTCTATGGCTCATACTCCCTATTTCCATCACTTTCTGAAGCACACTAGTGTCTAAGAACAGATGGGAAAATCAGAACAATAACATATCATATATTTCGAATCCCACAACAAATCGTGAAAAAAAAGCTACCAGAATTCCTGCCCTACAGACGTGAAATATGGCTGGCATTCTCGGTGAATTTTCGATGTCCTACAACTGTTAGTCTGCAGACACTCTAAAGCCACAATGGCGGGGGGACGGGCTGGGGGGAGAACAGCATTCCACATGTACGAACCAGAGGAGGATGGTCTGCTTGCACTTGTCTCTGAACACTCGAGCAAAGAAGACATCACAAGACTCTCAGGTGCCACAGAACTTTCTGTAGATACCCTGCTCTTGTGTTGTTCAAACCAGTCTGCAGAGGCTCCTACGCAAACAAAGGAAAGTGTCTTGTGACACTCTGACGTGATGGAACATCCTCTGAATGGAGTATTGTGATTGGTTATTACTGAATTTACCCGCCAAATTGCTGCTGTCAGTATGGGAGCACTGTCCGTAACTTTCTGCAGATGGACTAACTACAAGACTTTTAGCGGCAGCCGATTTTGTACAGATGAAGAACATACAGCAGTCATATTGCACTGACAGTTATACGCTGAAAAAGTGGTCTACAGATTATGAAATACGGAAACTGTCGCCAAAGACACTTGCTCAATTACACTGCTCTGCTATTGTCGACAAACGCTTGAATTTTTCAGCGTGAAACCAATCTCCAACCAGGCTATATCACCAGAAATGGTTGGACCACCATACAATATCGTTGTAGTAAACACAGTTCGTGACTTGTACCATATAAAATCATCACTTCTGCATCCTGCACATAGCTATTGGCCATCAGACACTCAAACACATACCGCGAAGGCATACAGATCCTAAAAACATAAGCATATGCACCGTATATAGTCGCGGCACTAGATATTCCCCGCGAGGTCCGTCAGTCATCCACCGCGGTCAGGAGGCGGCAACTGCCCCCGTACACACTGACCTGAGGCGCAGTCAAAGCGCCCTCCGTGCACAGTTGCCACTCTCTGAACTGATGTGCAAACGCTGGGCTGGCTCCCCTGCCGACACATGTACCAAGTTCGCGATTTCCAAGTTACAGTATAACAGGTTATAGACCCCAAGACAATATGAACCTAATAGGAAGGCAAAACACTGAACCAGTAACAGGAAATGTAAACGAATCTTTCAGTCCAATACACGAGGAGCGGTACAGTGTAGACAACTGCACACCACTGCGTAGATACGATGCTAGATGGGACACAAATACGTCATATCAAGACCCAAATGTGGTAGAACGAGTACAAGAGAACTTGACACAGTTGAAGCGAACGAGTAATTTTGTGAAAACACAAACGCCATATGGCGGAAGAGAAAAATCTGACAATGATCACTTTTTGACAGTCAGAAAATTCCAACATTACAAAGAATGCAGGAACGGCTTAAATCCAAGCACATTTATAAATCAATTTCATATCTGTTTACCAAAGCATTGGCCACTTAGCCATAAACTTGACTTCATTTGTGGGCATATGGACGGCGCAAAAGCGGAATCCATGGAAAGAGTAGCTGTAAACTGTCAATCGTATGAGCAATTAAAATCTGCATTCATGGTCCACAGAAACATAAAATAGAATAAAGTATGAGATATTACAGAAAGAGTTGTTCGAAAATTCAGGAGAAAAGAAACCCATTAGATTTTTCGAGGAAATGACAAAAAAGAATCAGTGTTTAGATAATCCATACAGTGATGGGGAACTGATACGGATGTGCACAATGAAGTTACAGTCGCGTTATCAGCAGTCATTGGTTGGTAGGGCAGGAGATAACATGCAAGCATTTAAAAAAATGTTAAGAGAACTTGAATTCATATTCAGTGAAGATGACGCAAAGGAACAACGTACAATCAGAGAAAACAATAATATGAGGCATAACAGCAACCGATCTGGTTTTAATGATAATAATTCCGATGGCAATAATAACGTAGGAAAAGGTAATGGTTTCTGAAGGAATGGTAATCACCCACGGGATAAAAATAAACACTCAAAGAAAAAAAATAACAATTTTTTATAAACCATGTTAAAGATGTAGGAGAGAGAACCATCTGTGACAGACTACTATCGGAAAAATGGGACATTTTTTAATTGTGTTTAAAAATATGTGAATCTGAAGATTTTTAGATGTTAGAAATAGATCTTTCTTAACGATGTTTTTCTTTATATCTTGATATGTCAATAATATTTCCTTATATTACCTATTTTTTCAACATGTTATAAGTTAAGAAAACCAAATATTAACATTTTTGGAAGATTAAGATTCTAGTGTAACATGTACATTAAAAGTGTAGGATAGATAAATATGAAGGGGTTTAGCTATTCCATGATGTCGGTTTAAATTTTGTCAAATTTGAAAATTTTTGTTAAGTCATAATGCGTAGAGTTAAGACTTTTGGCGAATATAACCATGTTAATGTATACAATTATGCCTGTAAATTCATGTATATGGTTGAGTTATAGGTCATAAAGCTTAATTGTAAGAAATGAACATCTCTTGAATTAGGATTAATATGAAAGCTAGAGAAGAGTAACATTTACTATAAAAGGGGAGGATAATACCAAATGAAAGTTTCCTCAACTTCAATACACATCCATCCTCATTTAACATAAATAAGGTAAACAAAAAAAACCAGGTCTCCAAGAAGGAAATCTTTGAGATGATATATATATATATATATATATATATATATATATATATATATATATATATACACGCAAATCACTTGAATTCAATTAAAAATTAAAAATGTAGTCAACTGTTTTGAAAGAAAAAAATTCCTTAGGTTAGTTAAATAGAATTGTATTAAGAAATCAGAAAATTAGAGTCAATGTTATATTGTAAAAGTAAAAAAGAAAATCACTTATGAGGTCTAATCCATAGACACGAAATCAAGTACAATGTGAAATAATGAGACTGAATCGAACCACTGTTTAAGTTATATTAAAATATGAATTTGTACTGTATATATGCCAATTGCTATAGTCAGCAGTTGGAACCAATTTTGCACTGACTTAAATCAATTCCTCAAACCATTGACTGACTCAGCACAAAATTGAATGCGGAAGGAGGAGGTTACGTAAGGTGGCAGAATAAATGAAGGTCAGAGTCGCACCTTACACGAGAGCTTTATACATCGCAGTGGGAAGGTGAATTTGACATCTAACTTAATTTGGTGGTAATGAGTAAATTTTCCTGTCAGTATGTAATGGAAAAAGGGATAACACTCAATCGATAGTAACACACCATTCTTATAATGCATGTTTGAGCGGAATGTGATACAAGCAGCGAGAGGCGCTTTAGTTTGGAATTCAGAGGGACAAGGGCAGAGGCAAGGCCGCTCTACAGGGGTACCAGGCTGATAGACAGGGAGAGCAAGTATAACGGCCCATCTGAGGTAGGACAGGAAAGAAAGCTTTTAGAAAACTGCGTTTTGGAATTCCAAATGGATACAAAACAAGACCAGTGACGCATATTCGATCATGTGTCCAGCGGGTGGTACACAGGTGAGAGAGTCAATGCACACATTTAGGCATCTGGAACAGGCACAAAACCTCTGACTGGCTAGGAAGGAGAAAAGAGCCAAAGTTTCGACGCAGTTTAATGGTAGAGACCTTGCGATTGGTAGAGAGAGTTTCCACAATATAAGATGAAAACTCCTATTGGTCGAAAAATGCAGTGACGTGAAGAATATAAGAACCCAGGTGGGGAGACAGTTCGGCTATGAGGAAGACAAGACGGAAATTTTTGTGTACTCTTCTCTGAACTGTCCTCAAATGCTGAAGGGAGCGCATAACGCTCTGTACGATGCAGATGAGTAATTTGTATGAACACTGCGTTCACAGCGGCTGATATCTAGCTTGAAATTAGCTGTAGCATTATTTAGCTCCAACTGTGGAGAAACGAAGCAGCCAATTAGTTAATTGTTATTGCGAGAACTGAGAGGGTATTATAATATGCACGCTGCTACATCAATGCGCGTATATATCGCCACATTCTAAGAGTAGCGATGAGTACATGTTCGCTCGAATAACGTGAAACATAGAGAAAGTTTCTGCTGGAAAATTCAACAAAGGTGTAATTAGTTTTATAGGAATTTCAGAGGAAAAGAGCGGCCTAGCAGACGACAGCTCAGCGCAGCTTACGGTAAATAACAATTACAGAGGCACAAACTTGTTGGTTGACCAGCTTGCATCCACTGTAAACTCGAGCGACCTTGGGTAATCTTTTGCTCAATTTGTCACATAACTGACCATACACCGTAGGCTTAATTCTCATCCTAAAAATAGTACCGAACTTTGAACCGGAAGCGGACCATTCTCGTAGTACTGACCAACATCATAATGTAAGTGTAGGAATAATTTTGTAAAGAAACTTCTAGTTATACTTTAATATTGTCGCGTTTAGGATAATTTAACCTTCTGATAGTTAATATTTAATATTGTTGTGTTTAGGATTATTTCACTTTTTGATGTTGACGAGATGCGTTATCCTGACAACTGTTTTTTTTTATTTTTTGCCACATTGAAAACCGTGTAAAAGCGTGTATATTTGTGCTAATATTACGACATTAAACATGTCATTTCAACTTACACAGTTGTCTTCAATCCTAGAATAAGTAAACCACTAATATTGCAACTTACTAACTCTGCCGTCAGTCTGCCGAAGATCGCTGCCTATCCTGGATTACACAGCGTGAGATCCTCCGACTGCCACGTTTTGTGATCACACGTGGACGTCCAATACCACACGGCCTACTCGTTACTTCACCATCCTTCAATCACTTTCCACACGTGCTCACGACAGTGGTTCGTAAACAGAGGACCATCTTGACCATTCCAGATATTCTCGTTCCCAGGTGCAGCACCATAACATGGTGCCCTTTCTCAAAACCCCTTGATCACTGGATATCGGAACTTGCGGCCTGTATCTTCACTTCGTCTCTTTTCTGCTTACATTCTTTCCTTACTGTGTCACGTGCCCACAACGTCACAAAGAGGCATTGGTCATAAGGTTTTGACTCATCAGTGTAAATGACGCTCTGGAAAGATGCATAGTAATTTGAGAAGGACGATAACCTTCTGATTACGGTAGAGAGCAACGGAAGGACTTCCTATTTACCAATACCGCAAGTCTTTGTTGGCCTCACGCTGCAGAAAGTGAGGAAATGTATGATCTGGTTCATCAAGTACGACACAACTGGCAACAGTTTCCAGTGCGGCTCCACCTCCATAAATATTACAAAAAGAAAAAAATATATAGCATCACGTCTGTACGGTGGTCACAGACGGTAACCACGTACAATAAAATTGACAAAGCGTTTGGCGGTAAATTTGATAATGTGCGGGCAACTGATCACAAAATTTGTTGTCACCTGAATCTATTTCATGTCCATTGTCACATACTCGAGAATGTCAGTCACTAAACGTTCCAGTAAGTAGCTTTCGGAGCTGTATGACTTCCTGCAATGGGGTGCTGGACTGCAAAATTTTAACCGGGAACTTACTCTCTCACAGGTAAACCTTTTACAAGAGTCGCGTTCCAAACTCACATCACAGTGCACCCAAAATGATTCAGTTGGTCAGCATTTCTCGTCAGTGCACAAAGACCAGTAGAAGTATCATAGTAATGCTGATCTTTAGTACACATCTCTTTGTACAATGTGTATAAATAGGTGATGAGGAAGGTTGTTACGTGCATTTTGTGGTGAACCAATTTTTCGCCTCCAAAGTTGTAATTTTCGTTTCGTAAAAAGTGCCCATAACTCTCAACGATAGTACAGTAGTTCCTTTATATTAACGAATGCTTGATATTCACTAATTCTATTCTAGTCGATGTAGCTGCATAGGGTATACCGCTGTGGTGGTGTAGCACACCTGCCCAGTAAGCAAAGAGATCCAGGTTGCAGTCCTACCTGGAAAACAAATTGCAATTCATTTCATCGACCTCTATAATTATCATACACAAAGGTGAGACGCAAATGTCTGAAGAAAAACTTAATTATATCGGATCTTTACATCGAGGATTTGATGTTACATAACTAAGGAAGGGCTAAAGAAGGGATTAGCGCCGCCATACGCGTAAGCCTAATATCTGAAGTGCAGAATAACAAGCAGAAAAGAAGAAAAAGAAGAAATAATTATGAAAAACCCACCTCGACTGCACAAACTACCTGGTGTTTACCTAGGTTTCAGCCAACGTACTATGACCATCGTACGTTGGCTGGGGCGAGGCAGCACACGCAGGGTTGAGATGAGTAATATTATTGACGTGGTACATATGTAAGGTGTATTTGTAAGAATTTTTTGTGAGGCCTTGCCGCTGTAGGTGTTGATTTTAGCGTTTGACTATGCCTATTTAGGCAAGCTGTTTTATATTTGTTCTGAAGAAGGCGTCGTTACCCACGCTGAAACTTATGTGAACACCAAGTAGTTTGTGCAATCGAGCCGGCCGCGGTGCTTTAGCGGTTCTAGGCGCTCAGTCCGGAACCGCGCGGCTGCTACGGTCGCAGGTTCGAATCCTGCCTCGGGCGTGGATGTGTGTGACGTCCTTAGGTTAGTTAAGTTTAAGTAGTTCTAAGTTCAAGGGGGCCGATGAGCACAGTTGTTAAGCCCATAGTGCTCAGAGCCATTTGAACCATTTTTGTGCAATCGAGGCGGCTTTTTCATAATTATTTCGATACTTACCATTGCTGACGCGCTGCAATGCTGAAAGTTCTTAGAAAAAGAAGACCCTGATCTGAAAACTTCACTATTGTAGACAAATGTGTCAAAACACAACTTACTACTTAATGGGAAACTTTTCACCGGCCGTAGCAGTTAGTTATGTGTGCTGTTACTACCAGGTGTTTAGCAATTTATCTCAAAATAATATAACCAATACAGTAAAGCTGGAAATGAAATAATAATAAGGATTAGTGCAGTGATATCATATCAGAAGGAAGAAGAAATAGCAAAAGTTGATGCACCAGACAGAAACATTTCGGGACAGAGAATTCACCTTGGAACATTCGGCCTGACAGAGAAATCCGAAAACACTGGAACGACTTTGTCCAATGAATGAAAAAGAGACCAGTCTTAAAGAATGAAAGTTCTACATGAAGAGAAAAGTTGAAACAAAACACTGAATCTGACCAGGGTTGAGTGTCGTACAGTAAGTCCAAACGTCGACAATAACTATTCTACAGTTTGTTTATTTAACTTCTAGACTGCATAAACGAGTGAGGTACTCTTTAGTATTCTATCCTTCTTTGGAACTCGACGTTTTTTGCCACTTGAAAGTCCACATGTGTCACATCTGCGGATGGAGTAACTGTGCACTGGATGATATCGCTAATGGTGTCCGCAAACGGCTGGGTGGACGTAATGGAAAAAGGATTGTTTGAACCCAACGACGTAAGCGAAGAGCATTTAGCGGTGGGCTTTATTTACCACGGAGTTGTGTCCCGTGTGCCGTGTACAGCGCTTTCCGCGGGCTCCCCAAGGTCCGGCCTGTGGGCCATTACTCACGCCACTGGCCCCATCACATTAACGCGAACTGTCGGGCCTCTATTTATAACAGGCCAGCCGGACACGCCCGGCAGGCTGTGACGTCACGCACACGCAATCAGCGACAAGCCCCGTCACAAGCGGACCGATCTGCCAAGGGACCGAGGCCAGGACCTTGGGTAACGGCGGAGCAAGGTCTTGCACTAACACAGCCAACGCCATCGTGAAACAACTGCAAGAGCACGTGCAGTTCAAAGGTAGACAATACACTGCGGCCCGTGATGTGCTAATATTTGGTCCGTGGAGCTATTTAACATGAATGAAAAATTTTGCTTTTATTTCGCGTAAAACCTGCAAAAGAGAATTCCATCACGTTTCGTTCGCATCATATCCCGTTACGATGGCAATATCTCATTTCACTGACCCAACTGTCGCTACAATTTCTCTATGTTCCTATGGGAAAATAATTCGCAATTTTGTGTTAGTTGCGAAAAGCCCGTTAGCCATGTTGACGACACAGCCCGTCTTGTCGATAAGCAACTAACAAACAGAAGGAATACGAACTGCCGGACAGAATATGTCTGTGGAGCTGCTCGAGTGAAACGAATGTCACATACAGCCATTACATCCCATAGTCCATTTCACTGCAAACTCTCAACGCTGTCGGCGTGAACTTACGTTAAAATGGCTCTGAGCACTATGGGACTCAACTGCTGAGGTCATCAGTCGCCTAGAACTTAGAACTAGTTAAACCTAACTAACCTAAGGACATCACACACATCCATGCCCGACGCAGGATTCGAACCTGCGACCGTAGCGGTCTTGCGGTTCCAGACTGCAGCGCCTTTAACCGCACGGCCACTTCGGCCGGCTGAACTTACGTCCCTTTACATGCATTACATTTATCACGATAGATCCACTATCGGATGATGTAAGGAATTGTAGCATTCATTTTCGTCAGTTAATCTGTGACGCTTGTCTTTAATTTTAGTAGGCTTGTAGGCTTGCCTTTGTACTGCGTATTCAGTTATTGTGGGTAGGTAAGACACCCGACATGGCATTCGTTTTTGACTCAGTGCCTACTTTTAAATTTATCAGCACAAAATAAGCAAGTACTTAAGAGTAATAAAGATGTTACTAGTGGGATTACAAAGGTTCAAAATGGTTCAAATGGCTCTGAGCACAATGGGACTTAAATTCTGAGCTCATCAGCCTCCTAGAACTTAGAACTACTTAAACCTAACTAACCTAAGGACATCACACACATCCATCTGTCCCTCTCTCTTATATTCAGCCGCTAGTAATGCTGTGCACTTAATATTAAAAATAGTTTTAAAAATATTCGTAGCGAAACAAGCCGAAAAGGGACGAAAGTTTAAAGCAAGACTGCTAGGTCAACTGAATCATCACGTGAAAGTGATTCAGATGCACGTTCTAAAATACTTTTCCATTTATTTATTTATTTATTTTTTTTTTTTTTTTTGCCTCAGTTTCGACGAAAACTTCAGCTAGCAAAGCAGTCGGACATAAAAAGAGCAAAGTTACGGAAGAGTTGCGAAGTTTTTAAGACACGTGGACTATAAGTTACTTTTTTGTGAAGGTTAAAACGAAAACCACATGCTTCAATTGCGAAGAATTTGTTTCGCTTTCAAAACAGTTAATCCTCAAACATCATTTCGAGACTAAACATTAATTTATGTTTGATAAGTAGAAAGGACAATTTCTACCACACCAGATAAATGAATTAAAAAGAACACATATTTATAATAGCGAATCCGTGGTCGCATGCTATGTAAAAGCGAGTTATGCAGTAGCTACACTGCGCAACATTATATTAAAGGACCAATTTTTTCGAAACCCCAAAATTTCTCCCTTTGCGACTTATAAGCTTGAAATGTGACTCACGGGTGCCTACGACCGACCTGTGTAATGGTGTCCTGAGAAGTCACCCTCGGGATCGTAGACGCTACAAACGGCAAGGTGTCGACTTTTGCGAAAGAAGGCCAGAGCTCAAAAGTTCATGTGCCGTGAAAATGGGTTAATGACGTCCTATTTGGCTCTCACTTTCGCTACAGTTCTACTCAATGCTGCCGTGGACGTGTCACGCGATGATAATGTGGTCACACGCAGTCTTACCCACATTTCGCCCCTAATTTGACGCCTCGCGATGGAGGTCGGAACCATGAAGGCCTATCACTCAGTTTCTTATGCTTGGGCGAGGAAAATATTTCGGAGACACCACTGTTCCGAATCGACGCGAAAAGGCCTCATGGTCTGGCATATAGGACGGCAATGAAAGCCCTTTTCCTCGCCACGTTGATTCTCACACATTTTGCGGTCGAATACGACAGTTTTGCAGTGCGACGAGCAACGGGAAGACGTTCTTGCTGACCACTGATACTGCTGGCATCTCCCTGACACTACATCCCTTCTCTAAGGAAATCGAGAGTTAGCAACCCTACTGAACGAGATCTCGCCCCTTCGGAGTGCAATGCGACCGCAATTGTTGCTCTTGTGTACAGATTGGGACCACTAGATACCGTTCAAAACCATTCGACGAAACGTGAACGTGATCCAAAGCAGCAAAGAGTTCTTATACTTCCTCAGTGCTCCTGTTACACGCCCTCCTTTGGCCTGATCACGGAGGGGTGCGACATTCACACGTGGGTGAATAAAACGGCAAAGGGTCCCTCTAAGGTCTCCCCAATTCGAAAAAACCAAAGTGATCTCTCCCCCGCCCCCCTTCAAATTTACTGAGAATTAGAAAACGTGCCTTTACAGAGAAGACCTTCAAAGTAGTGCTAAGGGTCTGCAGGAAGACAAGTGTTTGCTTTGACGTCGCAGGGATAAAGTGAAAAGTCGCAAGCACCCATCTCGTGTGGTCTGTGGATAGCGTTGTGTTCCTGGATGTGACATTCGACTTCTGAAGGAAGTCGTGAATGTAAGCAGTTCACGTGAGTTTGTCATCAGTCCTGATTCCCATAAATATCTGGTGTCTCGTGCTATATAAATCACGCCCCAAACTTAGGATATAAACGTAAAAGGAACTGTGTGTGAAGAGGGGTACACGTTGTGCCTTATTCCTAAAAGAGCTGCGTTTTAGCTATAGCATGTATGTCAGGGGAAGACATCTAGCATGAAGGGATGCAGGTGGTTTGCAGCCGTCAGATTGTCTTGGATTAGTGACAAAGGCCCCACGCGCGTGTCTGGTCCTGTTTTGTGACATTCGGAAGGTAAGAAAAGAGCACTTTGTGCTTGACGAAGGATATCCGGTACTTGTTATGCTGCCACGCACAGCCCGTTTCTTGCCTTCTAGACGGTCGATCGGTACTGCTGGTGGCCAGGGAGTATGCCAGACGACGGAATAGCCAACTGCGGAAGCACTGTCCTTGTTGCTCTCATTACCAGATTTGTGTTTCCGGGCTGCTCGTTGATGGCGCACTGAGCCTCAGGAATCGGTTACTGGATTTCCGTCGCTCTACAACAGGATGGTGTCCAATGGTGGTCCGCAAGCGATCCACACGGCTTTCCGTCTTGCTAGTGTAACCATTTACGATTTCATTAAATAAAACCTGGGACATGATATAACGACTAATGCTGGGTGTTGCTAGAATCTGCAGCCATTTCCAGATCCTTTCAGTATTGATCACGGTATCTCCACCACTATAGGGCGGCAGTGTATAATATCCGAAAATACCAGTGAATACAGAAAAAATACACAAACTTTTTAAAACAGGTGTGCCATCGACTGGATAATAAATAAATGAACGACTCATGACAAAAATAAAAAGTCATTTTTTGAATACTTTGAAGATTACACCTATGATAGATATCACGGTGTCATTCGGTGACGTGGTGTACGTGACAGCGAACAATGTATCAAAAGTTAGATTAATACTTAAAATCGAAGCCTTTATTTACTACTGTTGCTACTTTAGTTTAGTAATTGATTTTAGAGAAAATCAACAACGAATTATAATAGAAAACCATAGAACAGTACCATTAAACATTGTCTACCAATCGGGAGACAGAGCAATGCCTGCTTCCTATAGTTAATTAGGTTTAATGTCTTGGATATAACTATTTTGCATTTTCTGTGAGAACTAGTAATATTAGGGACACGTGGTAATCATCAGTGGAAAGATAGGGAGAATCATTTGGAAATTAATGCGCACTTGCATAGTTCATATGATTTCTTTTAAACAAATCTAGGTGCAGTCCATACGATTAGAGATATTTAACAAATCATAGATGTGGTGTCACCGCCAGACATCACACTTGCTAGGTGGTAGCCTTTAAATCGGCCGCGGTCCGTCAGTATACGTCGGACCCGCGTGTCGCCACTATCAGTGATTGCCGACCGAGCGCCGCCACACGGCAGGTCTAGAGAGACTTCCTAGCACTCGCCCCAGTTGTACAGCCGACTTTGTTACCGATGGTTCACTGCCTACTTACATTCTCATTTGCCGAGACGATAGTTTAGCATAGCCTTCAGCTACGTCATTTGCCACGACCTAGCAAGGCGCCATTATCAGTTTCTATTGATATTGTGAATCATGTACCGTCAAGAGCGACGTTCATCATTAATGGATTAAAGTTAAGTATTCCACCAGTTACGACCGCTTTTCTAAATTCTAAATTCCTTGTCCTGTTCCAGACCTCACGCCAGCCTGCATGAGCCAAAACACGTGCATTTCGGCCTCCTCTAGTAACACGGTGTTGGCTCTCCTGCCAACCACAACAATGGCGACGAAGCAAAACCGCGTTCTTCTCTAAACTGCCCTGATTTATTTGTGTAATAGCTTCGCCACAATCTATAGATGTACTGTCCGAATTTTATCGTTTACAGAATCTGCAGACGCAGGCATTACTGGGTGCCCTTGGACAGCTCGTCCAGGGTCAACGTGCAATGCAAAACGATGCGGCAGCCGCCGCTCCACCGCTAACGCAGCCACAACACGCTGTTGCACCAACTTTTCGACCTTTTGATGCTGCACTGGAAAGCTGGACGGAGTGGTCACGCCAATTTGGATTCCATCTTGCCGCCTACAGAATTCAAGGTAACGAGCGGCAGCCTTATCTCCTATCATCGATCGGCGTACAAACGTACCGTGTGATAGTCAAATTATTTCCCCGACGCGACGTAGCAACTCTATCCTACGAAGAAATTTTGTCTGCATTAGATGCATATTTCAAAGAATCAGTCAATGTAGCTGCGAAACGGTATACCTTCTTTCGTACAAAACGTACGGCAGGTCAGACTAACCGGGAGTGGGTTGCAACCTTGCAAGGCCTTACTAGGGATTGTGCTTTTGAGTGTCAGTGTGGACTCCCTTATTCAGATACTATGGTACGTAATGCAATTGCACAGAACGTTTCTGATGTTCGTATAAAGGAACAGATTTTGGAACTAGTCAATCCCTCCCTTCAACAAGTGATGGACATATTGGATCGGCAGGACACACTTGACTTTGCTCAGGAATCATTTGAAACTTCACCAGAAATGTGTCAGGTTAACCGGCCCGCCGGGCGAGCTGCACAGAGCAGTAAACAGCTTTCGCGCCCGGCCGCGCCGCTGCCGCCGGCCTCTCAGCCACGTGTGCCGCGCCGACAAGCAAATGCAGTGCTCAAATCCTGCCCGCGGTGCGCTACTAGACATTCGCGTGAGAATTGCCCGTCACGCCAAGCTATTTGCTTTTGTTGTAATTAAAAAGGACATGTTCAGAGTGTTTGCCAGAAAAAGCTCAGATCGGAAGCTCAAAACCATTCCAGACCCCTTGCTTCGCTCCGGAATCGGAATCGAATCAAGGATACTCAGGCTCGCGAAACTTCTCCCATGGAAATTCATGTAGTTCATTCCACTCCCCCCCCCCCCCCCCCTCCCCAGTGCCTCTCCTCTAACAGTGACTGTGTTCGTCCCACAAATAGTGTGCATCGACATCGCCGGAAATCCCGTCAAGTCCCAAGTGATTTTGTACCATTGTCAGTTCACGTTGCACGAGACAGCTGCTCTTGTCGTCAGCAGGACAATAAACTATTTGTAGACTTGGACATTAACGGCAAAGTGATACCATTCCAGCTCGATACCAGGGCTGCAGTTTCACTGATCAATCAAGACACTTACAAACTGTTGGGCACACCTCCGTTGCGTACCGCTAATGTTAAGTTAACTAGCTATTCAGGTCAAGAGATCTTTGTGTTAGGACAGTGCAGCCTTCTTGCAACATACAAAGGACAAACACAACTTGTGTCATATTACGTCCTTCGTTCTTCTTCTGCAGTAAACTTGTTTGGTTTCGATTTATTTCAGTTGTTTAACTTTTCTATAGTATATCAGGTCCTATGAGTTAACCAGACTGTGCCTTCAGACAGTGTTTCTCGTCTATGTGAAGAATTTGCAGACATTTTTGCACCGGGCCTCGGTTGCGCTAAGAACTATAAAGCACATTTGGAACTGAAAGTAAACGCGCAACCGAAATTTTTCAGAGCGCGCAATGTTCCCAACACATTACGTGATGAGGTCGCAAAAACATTACACAATTTGGAATCACAAGGTGTAATTGAATGTGTGCAGGCTTCTCTCTGGGCATCACCCTTAGTAATTTTGCCAAAACCCTCAGGAAAATTGAGACTTTGTGTGCAACAGTGAACCCACAACTAGTGATCGCAACTTTTCCTATACCCCGCCCAGAAGATCTTTTTGACAAACTGTGCCCATGCAAATATTTTTCAAAGTTGGACCTCGCAGATGCGTACTTGCAAATACCGGTGGATGAAGCATCCCAGAGCGTTTTGGTGGTTAACACGCATCTTGGGTTGTACCAATTCAAACGACTGCCATCCAGGTGTGCATCCGCCCCTGCATTGTTTCAGCAATATCTACAAACTGTTTGTGCGTCGGTCCCTACTGCAGTAAACTATCTGGACGATATTGTGATCTCCGGAAAGACGGAAGAAAAAGATTTGGCCAATCTCAGAATATTATTTCAGGTCTTGCGACAAAATGGTCTTCGCTTGCGAAAGGACAAATGTGTGTTTTTTGCTCGTGACTTGGCATGCCTGGGACATGTACTCAATGCCCAAGGCATACATCCCAGTCCCGAGCGCCTCCGTACCATACAAGACTTGCCTTCGCCGCAGAAATTGAAGCAGCTACAGAGTGTGCTGGGAAAAATTACGTATTATAACCGCTGTGTTCCACACGCCTCTTCCATTTGAGCTCCGCTTCATCGCTTACGCCGTAAAGGTGTTCCGTTCGTCTGGACGACGGAAAGCGAACGCGCCTTTCGCCAGTTGACATCGGCGTTGCTTTCCAATACTTGCCTTACGCCATTCGATCCCCAGAAGCCCCTTTTGTTGATGGTGGATGCATCGGATTTCGGGATCGGTGCTGTGCTTTCGCACAAAGATGGATCGAACGATCGATAATGCCTTTACGTCTAAATTGCTCTCGTCTGCGCAAATGAATTATTCACAGATCGAGAAAGAAGCATTGGCTCTCGTATTTGGTGTTACAAAGTATCATGATTTCTTGTATGGTCGTCACTTTACCATAATCACAAACCACAAACGTTTGACATCGCTTTTTCATCCGACCAAGCCTGTACCTCCACGTACAGCGCAGAAATTCATTCGCTGGTCTATCTTCCTCTCGCAGTACCGCTACGATATCTTGTGTCGGTCCTCTGCTAAGCACGGAAACGCCGATGCGTTGTCCCGCTTGCCTGCTGCTGAGGATAGGGCATTCGATTCCTCCGAACTTGCTGGCATGTTCATTGATGCGGAAACCGATGACGTGGTCGAATTGTTTCCGATTGATTTTCGTCGTGTGGCTACAGGCACAGCTGCCGACCCTGTCTTTACTACCGTTCTGCATTTTGTTACTACGCAATGGCCCTTGTCAAGTCACGGATCGGGGATCCGTTGGTTCGCCGATTTTTTGCTAACAAGGAGAGACTTTTTGTTCGACGTGGTGTTTTGCTGGTGCGTTCTGATAATGATCAGTCCAGGGTCATGGTCCCACGTTCGTTACAGTCCTCTGCCTTACAGATTCTCCACTAAGGACATTGGGGTATAGTGAGAACGAAACAAGTTGCTCGTCAGCACCGTACTTGGATCGGAATCGATGCCGCGATTACGAATATGTGCTCTTCTTGCATGGTGTGTGCCGAACAACAATCAGCACCACCGCGGAAATTCTTTGCATGGCCAACAGTCACCTCCCCTTGGCAACGCTTACACATCAATTTTGCTGGTCCATTCTGGAATGCTCGATGGTTGGTTGTGGTAGATTCATTCAGTAATTTTCCTTTTGTTGTTTGGATGTCTTCCACGATGTCATCTGCCTCCATCCAAGCTTTATCTGCTATCTTTTGCACTGAAGGTCTTCCACAGACCATTGTTTCCGACAATGGCCCCCAATTCATGTCCGCAGAATTTCAGTCATGCTGCAAGGACAATGGTATTCAACATCTGATGTCCGCGCCGTTTTCGCCACAGTCAAACGGTGCCGCTCAACGGTGCTGTCTAGTCCCTTCCCCCAAACAACCCCTACCCAACGTCCTTTGTGAGGAGAGGTGGAAGCGGAGATAAGTCGAAGCACTGCCTTTAACAGCTTTTCGGTTTCATTCAGTAACCATACTGGTCGGTGGTTCGGCCTTGGCTGTTTCTACTCGGTGTGTCTGGGCCATATATTCATTCGTGCAGAAATTATTCGCCATAGTCGACAATTTTTTTCTGCAGCATTTGAATCTTTACTGTAAACCATTAGTCAAAGATTTTTTTCAATCTTAAAACAAATGCCTATATACGTCCGAATGTCTACAAGAGATTCAGAAGGACTTTTGACTAAGAGTAAATACACTCCTGGAAATTGAAATAAGAACACCGTGAATTCATTGTCCCAGGAAGGGGAAACTTTATTGACACATTCCTGGGGTCAGATACATCACATGATCACACTGACAGAACCACAGCCACATAGACACAGGCAACAGAGCATGCACAATGTCGGCACTAGTACAGTGTATATCCACCTTTCGCAGCAATGCAGGCTGCTATTCTCCCATGGAGACGATCGTAGAGATGCTGGATGTAGTCCTGTGGAACGGCTTGCCATGCCATTTCCACCTGGCGCCTCAGTTGGACCAGCGTTCGTGCTGGACGTGCAGACCGCGTGAGACGACGCTTCATCCAGTCCCAAACATGCACAATGGGGGACAGATCCGGAGATCTTGCTGGCCAGGGTAGTTGACTTACACCTTCTAGAGCACGTTGGGTGGCACGGGATACATGCAGACGTGCATTGTCCTGTTGGAACAGCAAGTTCCCTTGCCGGTCTAGGAATGGTAGAACGATGGGTTCGATGACGGTTTGGATGTACCGTGCACTATTCAGTGTCCCCTCGACGTTCACCAGTGGTGTACGGCCAGTGTAGGAGATCGCTCCCCACACCATGATGCTGGATGTTGGCCCTGTGTGCCTCGGTCGTGTGCAGTCCTGATTGTGGCGCTCACCTGCACGGCGCCAAACACGCATACGACCATCATTGGCACCAAGGCAGAAGCGACTCTCATCGCTGAAGACGACACGTCTCCATTCGTCCCTCCATTCACGCCTGTCGCGACACCACTGGAGGCGGGCTGCACGATGTTGGGGCGTGAGCGGAAGACGGCCTAACGGTGTGCGGGACCGTAGCCCAGCTTCATGGAGACGGTTGCGAATGGTCCTCGCCGATACCCCAGGAGCAACAGTGTCCCTAATTTGCTGGGAACTGGCGGTGCGGTCCCCTACGGCACTGCGTAGGATCCTACGGTCTTGGCGTGCACCCGTGCGTCGCTGCGGTCCGGTCCCAGGTCGACGGGCACGTGCACCTTCCGCCGACCACTGGCGACAACATCGATGTACTGTGGAGACCTCACGCCCCACGTGTTGAGCAATTCGGCGGTACGTCCACCCGGCCTCCCGCATGCCCACTATACGCCCTCGCTCAAAGTCCGTCAACTGCACATACGGTTCACGTCCACGCTGTCGCGGCATGCTACCAGTGTTAAAGACTGTGATGGAGCTCCATATGCCACGGCAAACTGGCTGACACTGACGGCGGCGGTGCACAAATGCTGCGCAGCTAGCGCCATTCGACGGCCAACACCGCGGTTCCTGGTGTGTCCGCTGTGCCGTGCGTGTGATCATTGCTTGTACAGCCCTCTCGCAGTGTCCGGAGCAAGTATGGTGGGTCTGACACACCGGTGTCAATGTGTTCCTTTTTCCATTTCCAGGAGTGTAGTTTCAGTGAATTCAAAATCGCACCATCATTTATTTGTCATTGCTTCACACGTATAACTGCGTTCATCATCACAAAGTAGCACTGAAAGGAAGTGAATTTTCACAAATGACAAACGGCGTAACTCGGTCCCATTTCAAGGTCTAGGGCCTATAGTGCACGTGATAAAACTGTTATGCTCTAACTCAGTAGCTTCTGTATGGTTTCACTTGTCACAGATGTTGAAGTTGAAAGAGTCGCATTCTCGGGAGGACGCGTTATTGCTCATTTTGTCCTCGTATCGCTCTCAGCCCCGAGATGGTCGCTCGCCGGATAAGTTGCTCCACGGTCGTCGTCATCGAACCTTGATGTCTTTGCTACATCAGCCGCATTAGGTTCCTGTGCAGCGGCAGACACCTGTTTTTGCCCCAGGCGACGTTATCTACTACCGCCACTACCGAGGCTCACGGCGTTGGCTCGAAGGGCGCATTCTTCGCTGCCTCGGGTGCGCTATGTATCTGGTTTTGGGGGACCCTGGTGAGGTGCGCCAGCATCTCAACCAGCTGCGCCTCTATCGTCACACGGGATCTGCCGCTCGCCGTCTGCTTTCAGCGACGGTGCCGTTCGGTCAGCGCCCTGGGGACCCATCTACTTGCTCGGCTCAGCCCCAGGTGTTACCGACGCTGCTTTCCATTTTGCTCCATGGCGACGCGCCGCCGCCACCGCCGCCGCCGCCTGTTCTCCCGCCGGCGACGCCCGCAGTGGACGCGTTACTGCAACCGCCGAGCGCCTCCCTGGGTCACGCGCCGCCGATCGCTTCCCGTGACCAGTTGTCCTCCGACACGTAACTCTTGCCCGCTCCGAACCATATCTCGTCTTCGCCCGTCGGGTGCCCCGGCCCGATGAAGGTCGACCCTTCGGCCCTTCCTGTCTCTCTGCGGGCGCATACACCCCGCTAGACACCACTCTTGCTAGGTGGTAGCCTTTAAATCGGCCGCGGTCCGTTAGTATACGTCGGACCCGCGTGTCGCCACTATCATTGATTGCAGACCGAGCGCAGCCACACGGCAGGTCTAGAGAGACTTCCTAGCACTCGCCCCAGTGTTACAACCGTCTTTGCTACCGATGGTTCACTGCCTACTTACATTCTCATTTGCCGAGACGATAGTTTAGCATCGCCTTCAGCTACGTCATTTGCTACGACCTAGCAAGGCCCCATTATCAGTTGATATTGTGTCATGTACCATCAAGAGCGACGTTCATCATTAATAGATTAAAGTTAAGTATTCTATCAGCTACGTCCGTTTTTCTAAATTCTAATTTCCTTGTCCTGTTCCAGACCTCATGCCAGCCTGTGTGAGCTAAAACGAGTGCATTTCGGCCTCCTCTAGTAACACGGTGTTGGCACTCCTGCCAACCACAACAATAGATGTAGCGGGTCAGTATATGTAAACACAACCGTGTTTGGTGTCGATCGAAGCATCTTTGAAAGCAGTACAGTTTAATGGCGTTAGATTCAGTTTAGATGTAGTTTTTATCATCATTTTTCTATATTTAGGTAATGAAATTGTGGAACTGGGAGGTGGTATAGCGACACGCCTGTAAATGGACCGAGCGCACATAGTGAGTAACACTATGGTGGTGGTGGTGGTGGTTAGTGTTTAACGTCCCGTCGACAACGAGGTCATTAGAGACGGAGCGCAAGCTCGGGTTCGGGAAGGATTGGGAAGGAAATCGGCCGTGCCCTTTCAAAGGAACCATCCCGGCATTTGCCTGAAACTATTTAGGGAAATCACGGAAAACCTAAATCAGGATGGCCGGAGACGGGATTGAACCGTCGTCCTCCCGAATGCGAGTCCAGTGTGCTAATCACTGCGCCACCTCGCTCGGTAGTAACACTATGCGAATGAAGGGTTATGTGAGAGCGATTAGCGGGTTATTTTAGTCGTGAAGTTCAGCAGAAGTTAACGAGACAGATTCCAGATGCCTGGAACGCCGTAGCATTGTACGTTGTACAATTCGGAGCAGAAGCGCAAGTTTCAGACTTGCTAAAAATCAGCGTGCAGTGGCACTGAACTCTGAATTATTCGGTAGGTAAATCCTGCTGAGCTTAGAAGAATTTTCGTGCTGTGGCATGGGCTTTTTGCGATTTACAGTGCATAGTTGGAACTCCGAAATTCGCGAATTACGTAGTGGCAGACGCCGGCATAGTTTGCTCGGGGTAGCCGTGTGGTTTAAGACGTCTTGTCATGGTTCGCGCTGCTCCCCTCGCAGGAGGTTCGAGTCCTCTCTTGGGCATGGGTGTGTGTTGTCCTTAGCCGGCCGCGGTGGTCTCGCGGTTCTAGGCGCGCAGTCCGGAGCCGTGCGGCTGCTGCGGTCGCAGGTTCGAATCCTGCCTCGGGCATGGATGTGTGTACTGTCCTTAGGTTAGTTAGGTTTAAGTAGTTCTAAGTTCTAGGGGACTGATGACCACAGCAGTTGAGTCCCATAGTGCTCAGAGCCATTTGAACCTTTTTTTTTTGTGTTGTCCTTAGCGTAAGTTAATGTAAGTTAGATTAAGTAGTGCGTAAGTCTCAGGATCGATGACCTCAGCAGTTTGGTCCCATAGACCTTACCACAAATTTCCAATTTCGGATTAAGTTACTGCGATGAAATCGGAGGAATTATGTGGTTGTAAACAGAAGCTTGAATCTGAAAAGTAGCCTCACTATCTTGTAATCTCATGCTGAACCAGATAGGCGTACTAATATGCTCCTTCTGTGCAACAGATTGCTGATATTCGTTGCCGAATTTTGTTGTACCACGTGCCTGGATTTATTGATTACACTACTTATATTTTAAAAATCACTGATGGTAGAGGGAGAGACATCAAACTTGAGTGGAAAAGACTGTAACTGTGTGTGGTCACCCATTCCCGCGCCCTTGGTGCTGAAAGGGAATTTCATTTAGGAACAGGCTGTTAGGTTGCACTTATCTTGGCACAATGTTACGCAAGATGAGACAGAACGGAAATACCGGTAGAACCTACCCATGAAGTTATTTTCATTTCCTTCAGTCAATGGTTACTAAGACTGAACCACCCTGTTAATTAACCTATGAGGCCAATAGTTCTGTATGATGGACACCAAGTAGTTCTTTCTTTCAAGCGACTGCTAATTATCTATGAATCACCATGCAAAAGATTCTCTTATTATGACACCCATATTACACACTATATTTTAAAACATCAATATTAAAATACACCAGAAGTAGTCAACCTTTTTTACCTACCGCCCATTTTTGTGTCTCTGCTTGGAGTAAAATTTTCTAACTGCCCACCGGTTCCAGGGTAATGATGATTTAGGAAGTAGGGAAGTAATTTAACTTCGCAAAATATATAAAGTAGTGTTACATTACAGCAAGTTTGAGCATGCAACAATAATCACTTGCCGAAGCACTACATGCCAAAGTTAATGAGAACCTAATGGAGATGTTGTTTAGATCCGTACCAAGTGCCGCCTACCATGAAAGCTGGAACGCCGAGTAGTAGGCGCTAGGTACCAGACTGACTACCACTGCGACAGATGATTTGATTGCTCCAGGGTTGAGAAACGGCTCGCTGCTGGCTTTTGGCGGTTCCTGGAAGCAAGAGCTTACCGGAGCCGCGGACGGAAAGCTGGCTGAATAGCAGTATGCGTGGCTTCGGCGAGAAGAGCGTGCGTAATAATTCAGCGCTGTTTGAGTAACGCGCCGCTAATCAATTAACCAACCCACTCTGACTACGACATCTGGATAATTAAGCAATCAGACCGAACAAGAGGAAACGGCAGCCTCGGCTTCACGTCACACGTCGGCCTTAACCTGTAGTGCGAACACGCTAGAGCATTATCAGATTCGCAGAATAATTTAAGGTATCACATGGAAACCCATCGCCTGACAGAAACCTCTCAACGAACAATAAGCGTTAATTCTTCTCATAAGAGTGTATACAAATACGTACCACTAAACAACGATGATAACAGGAATTACGAAGAGCTACCACGAAGCACAGTAAATGATGAGCAGATCAACAGGCCTAAGCCTTGAATGAAGACCGGTCAAAAATTGTGAAGAATCTTTCGCTTTGTATGCAAATCAGTCCACTGTTTTCCTCGGCCCCTCCTTCGCGACTGAGCGAGATGGCGCAGTGGTTAGCACACTGGACTCGCATTCGTAAAATCGACGGTTCAATCCTGCGTTCGGCCATCCTGATTTAGGTTTTCTGTGATTTCCCTAAATCGCTCTAGGCAAATGCCGGGATGGTTCGTTTGAAAGGGCACAGCCGACTTCCTTCCCCATCCTTTCCTACTCCGATGAGACCGACAACCTCGCTGTCTAGTCTCTTCCCCCAAACAACCCCTACCCAACCTCCTTCGTGAGGAGAGGTGGAAACGGAGATAAGTCGAAGCACTGCCTTTAACAGCTTTTCGGTTTCATTCAGTAACCATACTGGTCGGTGGTTCGGCCTTGGCTGTTTCTACTCGGTGTGTCTGAGCCATATATTCATTCGTGCAGAAATTATTCGCCATAGTCGACAATTTTTTTCCGCAACATTTGAATCTTTACTGTAAACCATTAGACAAAGATTCTTTTCAATCGTAAAACAAATGCCTATTTCCTTCCGAATGTCTACAAGAGATTCAGAAGGACTTTTGACTAAGATTAAATAGCTTCGGTGAATTCAAAATCGCACCGTCATTTAGTTGTCATTGCTTCACACGTATAACTGCGTTCATCATCTCAAAGTAGCACTGAAAGGAAATGAATTTTCACAAATGACGAATGACGTGACTCGGTCCCATTTCAAGGTCTAGGGCCTATAGTGCACGTGATAAAACTGTTATGCTGTAACTCAGTAGCTTGTGTATGGTTTCACTTGTCATTCATGCTTATTCGAATCCACGTTTAAAGTTAACGGCATTGTTAGAAAAATTTCGTAACTTCATAGACGTATAAAACAGTCATATGTAAACGGTTGATATATAGGATGCTGAGAAAATACATTTCAGTCTGCAAAGGAGGTTGCCTGCAAAAATTTCTTCTAAACCATCATAGAATGTTGCTCAAGTCTGTGGGATGCGTACGTGACAGTATTGTCAGAGAGTGTTGCACGTACATAGAGGGGACCAAATTATCACAAGAGTGTTGACTATCGGTGAGCATCATGGTGAAAAGCTTCAAGTGACAAATAACTAACTCGCCAAAGCATACCTACCAAGTTTCAGTACCTGGTACTAAGTGATGAATCTTAAAATATACCACATCCCTCTTCATATCGCTGCCGTACGGACATTAGAGATGAAATTAGACTATGTGCGACGTCCATGGCCATTCTATCGGCATTCCAGTCGGGAATGGGTCGGGGAAAGTTGTAAGTTGTAAGTACCCTCTGTCACCCATTCAACACTGGTTTGCTTTGTATGGAAATAGACGTGTGTTGTAATCTACAGACTACATTTCTCATTGAACTTGATTTGCTTGAAACAATTTGTACTATTCCTTCATACTACGTCTCATTTATTAAGCTAGGGAAATGACCCTCAAAGAACAATTTCAATGACACAGAACACGAAAGGGCCATGGAAGTCGGAAGATTGTTGCAGTACAGACTTTACTTTGTTAAGTTACTTCTAATCATTCGTGGCTTTACAGTGCGTTTAGCATCATCTGAATAACGACTTAAATAATGTAGATCTGCTTTTTTGAGACTATTCCACAAAGAAGCTGACATATCAGACCCTATTCATGAAAATTTTAGGCGTCTCCAATCATGTTGTTTTACTCCGTCAGACAGTATCTGCAGCATAAGTCGATAACAGATCTCTTGAGAGGCGTGACTGCATTGAGATACGTCGTAATGATGCAAGAGTAATTGAGGTTGCTTGTCCCAGCGGAAACAGGCGGTTGAATTTGGGAAATACTGACGCACAATATTTATTATTTGCCACTTAATGCGGTTTCTTTTCGTTACTATGACCAGGTTTACCTCTCCTGTAGGCGCCCTCAGGGAATCAGCATTTCTTTGCTGAGTACTGGCTTGGCAACGCCGGTGTTCGTGAGCTGGGGTCTGGTAAGCGCCTCTAGTCCTCTGTCACCGTAAGCCCTGGGCGTGCTTCAGCGACCACCGTTCGGTGCTGCGGTGGAAGTGGTGTGTCCCAGGGAATGGGGATCTTGGCTTGACCTCCCAGACCGCGAGGATGGTAAAAACCTCTATACGAAACTCATCAATCCTAAGGTGTGGTGCGTGAAGATGGGATGCATGGCTGCTGAGGCAGAACAGTCGTTAAGTGGGCGACCTCTGGGGCACCTACCACACCTCAGTTGTACAAGACTTACTCAGACAAGCGGAGTTCTGTCTGGGTGGACCTCTGTTCCCAAGCTGCTCGTGGGAAGACCATGGAGCCTCTTAATTATTGAAAAACTGCTCCCACTTGATTGGATGGGCCACTGGTGAGCACTGTTACCCATCCCAACACGAGAAGCCGTGAGGGTTCCTCTCCTGAGCATACTCCTCAGGAATCCAGAATCAGTTATAGTAACAGGGCACAGGTGTATCAAAATGTTTTTGTGATAGTTAAAAGAGCCGAGGGAAACTTTGCTAAGGTGTCCCCATTCTACATACAAAAAGGTTTAGATGGTATTAGGCGTGGTCTGCACCCAGTTAAACAGCTTCCTAACCGCACATTGTTGATTGAAACAACCAGTCAGGGCAAGTACAGAGACTTGTAAAAAGCATCTACATTGGGCGATTACCCTATTACTGTTGACCTGGATAAAACCTTAAATTCCAGCAATGGGGTGGTAACGTATGAAGACCTCATGGGTGAGGACATCAGTGCCTTACAATGGGAATGGACAGACGACGATGTTACGGAAGTTCAAAATGTGAAGAACAGAGTGAAGGGTAGACTTAACCAACACTTAGATTCGTTCTAACTTCCAATACGCAAGCTCTGCCCCGCCACATTAAGGTTTCTTATGCTCACCGGTTCGTCCTATTTTTTTTTCTTTTCTTTTTTTTCCATGCGATGCTCCAAGTGTCAAAGGTTTGGTCATACAGTCATTGTGCGTAATGCTCGTGCTACCTATGGGAACTGTGGTCAATTGGCTCATGAACCAGGTGTGGAATGTTCATTTCCATCAGTGTGTGGTAATTGCTGTAATTGATAACCAGTCTGGAGTAGAGTGCCCCATCTATAGGGAAGAAAAGAAAATTCAAGGACTTAAAGTTCCACATCGCGTATCATATGCCGAAGCAAAGAAGCTGTTTAAATCAATGCAGCCACCATCATCCACATCAGCTGTGAAACAACCTACAGTTAAAGTTAGTGTGACGACACAAACAGAAGTGTTGGCTGCCACTACCAGCACGTGTTCCTGTTGCTGCACATGCCAACAGCCAGGTTCTGGTAACACTACGCTGGCCAGACACTCATTTCCACAAATTTTCAGACTGACACTGTGGAGCCATTGCCCCCAACAGCAACTGTCCCACATAAGCCAACTGGTACACTCATTCAGGGTCTTCCCGTGTTTCAGCCCAACATGGGAAAGCCGCCACAAAGGCGATGTCAGTGAAAAAGTTCCTAAAGCACAGGCAGTGAATCCGGCTGTTGCTACTGCTATTGACAATTTGGCAATCGGCGACCCACATAGTCCTACTAGTACACCAACAATGACCTCGTATTCCCCACCAAGCTGCAAAGAGGAAGGTAAGATAAATTTTCCCGATATATAATTGACATCCTGCAGTGGAACATAAATAGCTTTAGAGCTAGCGTGGACGTATTAAAGTTCCTTACACAGACCAGACCAGTGTGTGTGTGTCTTCAGGAAACACATTTCAAGGAATCCGATGCCCCTATGTTTAGGAGTTATCGCCTATACCGAAAATATGATCCTCCTAGCGACAGAGCTCAGCGAGGAGTGGCAGTGTTGGCCGGTGACAATCTTTACTCTTCCCCTGTAACGCTAATCACTACAGTAAAGGCAGTTGCAGTCATAGAGCATTTTGTGTCCTTTAAGGTAATCTTTTCCTTCTACCTTCCGGTAGCGGCGCCACTCGACGGCGAGGCACTTTCAGAAATGATCGACCAGGTTCCAACGTCGTTTCTGCTCTTAAGGGATTTTAATACCTATAATATACCATGGGGTAGTCTCTCAACTTGCCTGAGGAGACGACTGTCAAAAAATGTATTACGAACTGACACCACGTCTATCATGAATACGGTTCCCATGACACGTTTTTGGTAAGCTCATAGATGTACACAAACAGAATGACTCCGACAATGTCCTCGAGGCTACTGCAACAGCCCGACACCCGCCTAATGGCGAGACAACTAGTGTGGTCGGCATTAGCCTCTTGGAGAGACATCGGCACGGAGCCTGTGGTATGCAACTGAGAAGCAATTTCTATGTCGCATCGTCATTGTGAGAGTTTGAGGGTTACAGTAAACGGTCAATGGTACTTCGGTTACAAGCTACTAAAGTGCGCATCATTTACGACGGAGGCCGAGTTTAGGTTCGTTCTACCCATCTGACCTCACAAAACACAGTCAGCCAATGAACAGAGAACGACGTTGCCAGAGCTCGACTGCAGCGCAGAGTACGGACGAGTGTCTTCAGTTTTAGATCCGTTCAGTCATAAATAAATTAATTGAACAAAAGCAATGTCTTGATAGGAGACTTTCTTTTATAGAAAGTTTGGAAAAAGCATTCTTTATACCAATTGCTTCATATTCTATTAATTAATTAAACCAAACAAGAAAATAATTACCGCTGTTCTATATTGCGAAAAAGCGGTTCGTGGGAATGATACAAACACCTTTCCTTGCTATCGCCTTAATTAGAAGCCTCCTAATTAAGGCGATAGCAAGGAAAGGTGTTTGTATCATTCCCACGAACCGCTTTTTCGCAATTAGTAGCCTTAATTAGGAGCCTCTTAATTAAGGCGATAGCAAGGAAAGGTGTTTGTATCATTCCCACGAACCGCTTTTTCGCAATATAGAACAGCGGTAATTGTTTATTTCCTATTGTACGTCGACGAAACGTGAGGAATTCATAGTCATACCAACAGTGTTTGTTGTATTTTGCGTGATAGTTTAGAGTCCTCCTAGACATCTGTCGAATGACGAGCTGTGTTAGCGTAATGGTTAAGGTGTTCGGGAGCTATGCCAAAGCCTCTGCGTTCAAACCTTGTTCGGTGCCTAAATTTCCCTTGTTTAAATACAATTTCGAAGTGTCTTACTTCATGAATTTTAGTCTCTTCATTATAATCATAATAAGTTTTCGGTTTAACTAATTTGGCCTCCAATATTTCTTTTCAGAGCAATTAAAAACAATGAAAAGGCGCACATACAATATTCTACATCTACATCTACATCTACATGATTACTCTGCAATTCACATTTAAGTGCTTGGCAGAGGGTTCATAAAACCACAATTATACTATCTCTCTAACATTCCACTCCCAATCAGCGCGCGGGAAAAACGAACACCTAAACCTTTCTGTTCGAGCTCTGATTTCTCTTATTTTATTTCGATGATCATTCCTACCTATGTAGGTTGGGCTCAATAAAATATTTTCGCATTCGGAAGAGAATGTTGCTGACTGAAATTTCGTAAATAGATCCCGCCGAGACGAGAAACGTCTTTCCTTTAACGACTTCCATCCCAACTCGCTTATCATATCTGCCACACTCTCCCCCCTATTACGTGATAATACAAAACGAGCTGCCCTTTTTTGCACCCTTTCGATGTCCTCCGTCAATCCGACCTAGTAAGGATACCACACCGCGTCGCAATATTCTAACAGAGGACGAACGAGTGTAGTGTAAGCTGTCTCTTTAGTGGACTTGTTGCATCTTCTAAGTGTCCTGCCAATGAAACGCAACCTTTGGCTCGCCTTCCACCCAATATTATCTATGTGGTCTTTCCAACTGAAGCTGGTCGTAATTCTAACACCCAGGTACTTAGTTGAATTGACAGCCTTGAGAAATGTACTATTTATCTAGTAATCGAATTCCAACGGATTTCTTTTGGAACTCATGTGGATCACCTCACACTTTTATTTAGCGTCAACTGCCACCTGCCACACCATACAGCAATGTTTTCTAAATCGCTTTTCAACTGATACTGGTCTTCGGATGACCTTACTAGACGGTAAATTACAGCATCATCTGCGAACAGCCTAAGAGAACTGCTCAGATTGTCACCCAGGTCATTTATATAGATCAGGAACAGCAGAGGTCCCAGGACGCTTCCCTGGGGAATACCTGATATCACTTCAGTTTTACTCGATGATTTTCCGTCTATTACCATGAACTGTGACCTTCCTGACAGGAAATCATGAAACTCGTCGCACAACTGAAACGTTACCCCATAGGCCCGCAGGTTGATTAGAAGTCGCTTGTGAGGAACGGTGTCAAAAGCTCTCCGGAAATCTAGAAATACGGAATGAACTTGAGATCCCCTGTCGATATTCATGTTATCTGTTTTGTTTGTATATCTTCTCTTCCGCAGTCGCTGTTTTACTATTCATATTGAGAGATATTCTTTTGCGACAGTATTAAAAGTATTATTTAGAGCAGAATTTCGGCTCGTACGTTACCGAGCTAGTTGATTGTCTGGCGCAATTCTTGGCTTCGCTGCTTTGGCAACATCATATTCAATGTTTTCGTCGACTGATCTATGTTTTGGCAAGTATTGGCTGTCCGTCGTGACGAACACAAATTGTTTGCGCACTGCGCCTCATTGACAATATATTTTAGTTTCTATGCTTTATTACGTCCACAATTCAGTTTTGTGTACTTCGCCAGCTTTGTTTTAATCACAACGTTTTAGAAGAAAGCGAAATTACTCTGGTATAAATAAAAGTTTTATTACAGTCGCGAAAGACGGAATACTTCTCAATATTACATACGACACCTATCTGGTACTTAAATTAAATGAGATATTGTTATACAGTAAATTTTATATGAAATTTAGGTATCTTGTCCACATTTCATTCTCAAAATTGTGGCAACTAAAATCGACCATACGGAAAGTCTATGCTATGGACTTCTACCTCTGCAAAATTTCGTGCAATGGTTTACTACATTTAATGTTGCACAATAACTGCGTTGAACATCAAAACAAATTTCGTCATTTATGGGGGGAAGGTATCAGTCAAGAAGATGCGTAAAAATCTAATTTTTGGGCCAAATAGTTTTTGTGAAATCGAATGACAAGTGTGTCAAAGCAGTCGGAACACCATGTGTCTGTACAGGCCAGAAGTGCAGTGATGAAAAACTCGTGCACAGCGCGGAATGCGAGGAGCACGTCTCTGTAGCAGCGAAAGGGTTAATGCGGCCGTGGTGGCTTTACTTCATAAACTGCGCGCTCCCCCCTAAACGTAAGTCTGCGAACTACACTATACTGTGGCGCTGCTTCTCTTGGCGCGTGCATCGTTGGCAACTGGCAACGCAGCAATCTCCCGCGTCTGGGCGGGCATGCGCGAGCCACCAAGATAAAAGAATTAAACTATAGACTCCCAGGAGAGGATCCATTCGCCGACCGTTGCCGCGCCAGTATCATAGATGTACGCAGATTGACATCCACGGTGTCCTCAAGCCTTATGCAATAGCACAGCACCCGCCCACTGGCCTGTCGACTCCTCAGAATGGCATTGGAGGGACGTCGGAAGGGGGCCTGTGGTATGAAATTCCATAGCAATTTTCGTGTTCCATCGTCAATGTGAGGGTGCGAGCGGTACCGTAAACTGGTAACCGTGTATCGGTTACAAGCTACTGTACTCCCAGGAGAGGCTTCTTTCGCTGACTGTGACCGCGCCGGTATCATATCCCTACACTATCAGAATGACTCCGACAATGTCTTCAAAGTTTAAGCAAAATTCCAGCACCCGCCTAACGACAAGACCACTCCTGAGACGGAATTAGTCTCTTGGAGAGAAGGCAGCATGAGGACGGTGGCATGAAATTGCAAAGAAATTTCTGTATCGCATCGTGAATGTGAAGGTGCCAGGGTTACAGTAAATGGGCAGCGGTGCATCGATTTCGAGCTACTGGAATCCTAGGAGATGTTACGTGCGGCGACCGTTGCCGCGCAAGAATCATAGATGTAAACTAGGAGAATGACTCCGACAATGTCTACGATGCTTATGCAATTGTCTAGCAGCTGCCCAATGGCGAGGCAATTCCAGACACCAGCATTAGCGCCTAGTACAGGCGCCAGAAAAGAGCCTGTAGTATGCAGTCGCAAAGCAATTTCTGCGTCGCATCGTCAATGTTATACACTAAACATTCAGCGGTGCGTCGGTTACAAGCTACTGGACTCACAGGACAGGTTCCATGCAAGTGACCGCAGACACGCCAGAACCATTAATGTACACCACCAGAATGACTTTGAAAATCTCCTCAAGGCTTATGCTATAGCCCAGTAACCGCCTAATGGCGAGACAAATCCTGAGCGCGGCATAAGACTCTTGTAGAGAAGTCAGCAGGGAGCCTGTGGTATGCAATCGTCAAGGCATTTCTGTGTCACTATCGTCACTGTGATCGTACGAGGGTTACAGTAAAAGGAGAACGATGAATCGTTTACAAGCTACCACTCCCAGGAGAGGTTTCAATCGCTGACAGCAGCCGCTCCAGTATCATCTATGTTCAATAGCAAAATGACTTAAACAACGTCCTCAAGGTTTATAAAATAGCGTAGCACCTGATAATGGTGAGACAACTCCTGAGGGCGGCATTAGTATCTTGAAGAGACGTGCAAGGGAGCCTGTAGTACGCAATCTTGACAAAATTTATTTGTCGCATCTTGAATATGAGGGTGGGAGGGTTGCAGTAAACGTGCAGCAGTGCATCGTTTACAAGCTACTGGACTCCCGTAGATGTTACATACAGTGACCACAGACGCGCCAGTATCATAGATGTGTACTAACAGAATGACTCCGACAATGTCCTCGAGGCTTATGCTATTGCCCAACACACGCCTAAAGGCGTGACAACTCTTCAGGGCGACCTCAGTCCCTTCGATAGACATCAGCAGGGAGACTGGGGTATGCAAATGCAAAGAAATTTCTTTGTTGCAATGCCAATGTAAAGGTGCGAGGGTTACAGTAAATAGGCAGCAGTGAGTCGGTTACAAGGTGCCGGACTCCCAGGAGAGGTTACTTACCGTGACCACAGTCGCGCCAGTATCATACATTTATGCAAGCAGAAAGACTCTGACAGTGTCCTCAAGCCCCATTCAACAGCCCAGCACCGCCGTAATAGCGAGACAACTCTTGAGGACGGCATTAGTGTCTTGGAGAGAAGTCACCAGGAAGCCTGTGGTGTGGAATCGCGATGCAATTTCTGTGTCGCACCGTCCATGTGAAGGTTCGATGATTACAGTAAGCGGGTCGCGATGCCTCAGTTAAGGGCTACTGGACTCCCAGGATAGGGTCCATTCGCTGACCGCCGCAGAGAAGTATCTAAGATGCACCCTAGCAGAGTGACTCCGTCAATGTCCTCAAGGCTTATGCAATAAAGCAGGACCCGATTAGTGGCGAGACATATCCTGACGTGGCATTAGTCTCTTGGAGACAAGCCAGCAGCGAGCCTGTGATTGGGAATTGCGATACAATTTCTATGTTGCATCGGCAATGTGAGAGTTCGAGGATTACAGTAAACGGGTCTCGATGCCTCGGTTAAGGGATACTGGACTCCCAGGGGAGGGTCCATTCGCTGACCACCACCGCGCAGTACCATAGTTGTACATTATCAGATTGAGTCTGACAATGTCCACACGGTTTATGGAATATCCAAGACGTGGTTAGTGTTAGGCAACTCCTGTGGGTGGCATTAGTCTCTTGGAGAGAAGTCAGCATGGAGCCTGTGGTATGTAGTCGCATAGCATTATCGATGGTGCATCGTCAATGTGAGGGTGCGAGTGTTACAGTAAATGGGCAGCGGTGCATCTGTTACAAGCCACTGGACTCACAGAAGAGGTTACAAGCGATGACCACAGTCACGCCATGTTCATAGATGTATACTAGCAGAATGATTCGGACAACGTCATCAGAATGATTCGGACAACGTCCTTATGGCTTATGCACTTCACTAGCACATGTCGAATGGCGAGATATCTTTTGAGAATGGTATAAGTCTCTAGGAGAAAAGTCACTCAGGATCATGTCGTATGCAAGTGATAAGCAATTTCTGTGTCTCGTGGTCAATGTTACTGTGCGAGAGATAAAGTAAACTGGCAGCGGTGCATCGATAACATGTTGCAGGACTACAAGATAAGATTCCTTTTCCTGAGGGAAGCCACGTCAGTATCGTTGATGTACACTAGCAGAATGACTCCGAAAATGACCTCATGGCTTATGCAATAGTGCAGCACACGCCTATTAGCGTAGCATTTCCTGAAGCTAATTCAACAGCGCAGCTTTCGCGTACTGGCAAGGAAACCCCTCAGGATGGCATTAGTAAATATGAGAGACGTCGGGAGGGAGCCTGTAGACCCAATCCGGAAGCTATTTCTGAAGTGCACTGTCAGTGTTATGATTGGAGGGTTGCAGTAAACAGACAGCAGTGCATCAGTTACAAGCTACTGGACTCCCAGGAGAGGTTCCATGCGTTGACTGAAGCAGCGCCAGTTTCAGAGATGTACACTACCAGATTGACTGTGACAATGTCCCGAGGCTTATACAATAGGTTAGTACCCACCTAATGGCGTGACGGCTCCGGAGTATGGCATAAGCTTCTTGGAGAGAAGTTACCAGTGACACTCTCATGTGCAATTGCGAAGCTAATTCTGTGTCACATGGTCAATGTGAGAGTGCATGGGTTCCACTAAATGGCCAGCCGAGCATCTGTTACAAGCTACTGGACTCCTAAAAGAGGTTGCATTCGATGAGAATAATTGTGCGAGTATCATAGATGTGCACAGACAGAATAACTCTGACAATGCCGACGAAGTTTATGTAATACCGCAGCACCCGCCTAATAGCGAGAATCGCCTGAGGGCATCATTAGTCTCCTTGAGAAAAGTCAGTAGAGAGTATATGGTATGCGATTGCGAAGCAATTTCTGTGTTGGATCATCAGTGTGAGAGTTAGAGGGTTACAGTAAAGTGACAGCGGTGCATCGGTTACAAGCTACTGGAGTTTCAGGAGGGGTTCCATGCTATGATTGCAGCAGGACCAATTTCATAGCTGTGCACTAAGAGAATGAGTCTGTCAATATCCTTGAGTCTTCTGCAAAATGACGAGGGCATTCCTGACATTGGCATTATTGCTTTGGAGAGACATCGTAGGGAGCCTTTAGTATTTACTCTGTCGCACCGTCAATGCGAGGGTGCGAGTATTACAGTAAATGGGTTGCGATGCATCGGTTACAAGCTACTGAACTCCAAGGAGAGGATCCATTCACTGACCATAGTGGCACCAGTATCGTAAATGTATACTAGCAGAGTGACTACAACAATATCCTTGAGGCTCATGCAAAGGAGCAGCATCCACCTACTGGCGATTTAATTCCTAAGGATGGCATTAGTGTCTTGGAGAGACGTCGGATGTTCTCAAGCAGAATAATTAAGTCAATTTCAGCAACGCTTATACAATAGCCCAGCATCCGCCTAATGGCGAGGCAGCTCCTCTGGAAGGCATTACTAATTTAGAGAGAAGTCGTCAGGGAGCCTGGAGTACGCAATCCCGAAGCAATTTCAGTGTTGTATCTTCAATCTGAGGGTTATAGTACACAGGCAGCTGTGCATCGCTTACAAGCTATTGGACTCCCAGGAGAGGGTCCATTTGCTGACTGTAGCCTCACCATTATAATAGATGTACACTAGCAGAATGATTCCGACAAAGTTGTCGAGGCTTATGGAATGACCACCACCTCCCTAATGGCGAGACAACTCCTGAGGGCGACATTAGTGTCTTGGAGATACGTCGGCTCGGAGCCTGTGGTGTGTAATCGCGAAGCAAATTCTGTGCCACATCTTCAATGTGAGTGTGCGAGGGTTACAGTAAACAGACAGCAGTGCATCGGTTACAAGTTACTGGATTCCCATGACAGGTTCCATGCGCTGCCTGTAGCCGCACCAGTATCATCTATCTACACTAGCACAATGACTACGACAATGCCCTCGACTCTTGTGCAAAAGCACGGCAGCCACCTAATGGCAAGGTAATTCCTGAGGGCGGAGATGGTCTCCTGAAGAGACATAAGTATAAAGCTTGTAGAATGCTTTGGTGAAGAAATTTATGCGCCCCATCGTCAATGAGAGGGTGCAAAGATTACAGTAAACCGGCAACAGTGCATCGATTACAAGCTACTGGATTCCCAGGCGAGGTTCCATTTGCAGCCCACAGCCATGGAAGTGTATCATAAGCAAACAAACAGAATGACCCACACAATGTCCTCGAGGCTTTTGCAAAAAGGCAGTACCCACCTAAAGGACAGGCTGTCATTAGCCTTATGGAGAGACGTTGGTAGGGGGCCTGTAGCACACAATAGCGAAGCAATTTCTGTGTTGCATCGACATTGTGAGGGTGCGAGAGTTACGCTAAATGGGTATTGGGGCATCAGTTAAAAGCTACTGGACTCGTACGAGAGGTTCCTTGCCGTGACCGCACCCGCACCAGTACCATGGATGTACACTATCAGAATGACTCTGACAATACCCATGACGCTTATACAATATCTGAGAATACAATTAATGGTGGGACAACTTCTGTGGGTGGTATTAGTCTCTTGGAGAGACTTCCGCAGGGAGCCTGAAGTATGAATTCCCGAAGCAATTTGTGCATCACAACGTCAGTGTCAGAGTGCGAGGGTTACAGGGTATGCGCAGCAGTGCAACGTATACAAGCTACTTAATTTGCAGGAGAGGTTCCATGCAGTGGCTATAGCCGTGCAAGTATCATAAATGCAAACTAATAGATTAACTCCAACAATATTCTCGAGTCTTATGCAATAGCCCAGCACAATCCTAATGGTGACACAATGCCTGAGGGTGCCATTCGTCTCTTAAAGACATGTCGGCAGGGACCCTGTAGGATGCAATTAGGAAGCTATTTCTGTGTCGCATCTTCAGTGTGAAGGGTGCGAGGGTTACAGTAAATGGGCTGCAGTTCATCAGTTTTAAACTACTGGACTCCCGAAGACGTTCCATGTGGTGACCGTAGCTGCTCCAGTATCATAGATGTACACTAGCAGAATGACTCCGACAGTGTCCTCTAGGCTGATGCAATAGCGCAACACCCGCATAATGGCGTAGCAGTTCCTGAAGCCGGCATTTATCTACTGGAGAGATGTAGGCAGGGAGCCTGTAGTATGCGATCGTGATGAACTTTCTGTTTCGCATCGTCATTGTGTGGGTGCAAGAGTTACAGTATATGTTCAGCGGTGTATCGGTTACAAGGTAATTGATTCCCAGGAGAGGTTCCATGCGGTGACCGTAGCCGCGTCAGTACCCAAAATGCACACTAATAGAATAACTCCGACAAAGCCCTCGAGGTTTATTTAATTCCCCAGCTACCGCCTAATGGCGAGACTACTCATGAGGGTGGCATTAGTCTCTTGGAAAGACGTCGGGAGAGAGCCTGTATGCAATCAACAAGCAATTTCTGCGTCGCATCGTCAATGTGTACATGCGAGGGCTATAGTAAATGGGCAGCGGTGCATCGGTTACAAGATACTGGACTCCCAGGACAGGTCCCATGTGAAGAATGAAGACGCGCCGGGGTCATAGATATACAGTGACAGAATGATTCCGACAGTGTCCAAGACATTTATGCAATATCCAACCACGCGCCTAATGGCGTGACAACTTCTGATGGGTGCATTATCCGCTTGGAGAGACGTATGTAGTATGCAATAGCAAAGCAATTTCTGTATCGCATTGTCAATGTGAGAGAGCGACGGTTACAGTGAATGGGCAGCAGCGCATCGTTTACAAGCTACTGGATTCCCTGGAGAGGTTTCATGGAGTGACCGTAGTGGCGCCAGTATCTTAAATGTTCATCTTAGATGTACAGATTGAACAGTAGGCAAAAGACTACATCCCTGTCTTACGCCATTTTTAAGCTGAGCACTTCGTTCTTGGTAATCCATTTTTGTTATTTCCTCTTGGCTCTTTTGCATAGTGTGTTGCCCATCTCTTCCTATAGCTTACCCTTATTTTCTTCAAAATTTCAAACATCTTGCACCATTTTACATTGTTGAACGTCTTTTCCAGATCGACAAATCCTATGAAAGTGTCGTCATTTTTCTCAAGTCTTGCTCCTATTACAAACCACAACGTCATAATTGCCTCTCTGGTACCCTTACCTTTCCTAAAGCCAAACAGATTGTCTTCTAATACATACTCAATTTTCTTTTCCATTTTTATGTATATTATTCTTGTCAGCAACTTGGATGCATGAACTGTTAAGCTGCATGAACGATAATTGTCGCACTTGTCAGCTCTTGCAGTCTTCGGAATTTTGTAAATGATATTTTTCGAAAGTCAAATGGTATGTCTCCTTACTCATACATTCTACACAGCAACGTGAATAGTCGGTTTGTTGTCACTACGTCCAAAGATGTTAGCAATTCTGATGGAATGTTATCTATCCATTCCACCTTATTTGGTCTTAAGACCACCAAAGCTCTTTTAAATTCTTGCTCTTCTAAATCTACTATTGTTCCTTCTTCCATCACATCAGGCAAATCTTTCCCCTCATAGACGCCTTCATTGTACTCTATCCACCTATCCGCCCTCTCCTCTGCATTTTATAGCGGAATTCCTGTTGCACTCTTAATGTTACCCCCCTTGATTTTAATTTCACCGAAGGTTATGTTGACTTTGCTATATGCTGAGTCAGTCCTTCAGACAATCTTTCCTTTTTCGATGTCTTCACATTTTTCATGCAGCCACTTCTTCTTAGATTCCTTGCACTTCCTTTTTATTTCTATCCTCAACGATTTGTATTTCTGTATTCCTGAATTTCCCCAAACTTTTTTTTATTCCTTCTTTCGTCGATCGGCTGAAACATTTCTTCTGTTACCCATGCTTTGCCGGCCGCGGTGGTCTAGCGGTTTTAGGCACTCAGTCCGGAACCGCGCGACTGCTACGGTCGCAGGTTCGAATCATGCCTCGGGCATGGATGTGTGTGAGGTCCTTAGGTTAGTTAGGTTGAAGTAGTTCTAAGTTCTAGGGGACTGGTGACCACAGATGTTAAGTCCCATAGTGCTCAGAGCCATTTGAACCATTTGAAGCCATGCTTTCTTGGCAATTACCTTCTTTGTACTTATGTTTTTCTTTCCAGCTTCTGTGAGTGCTATTTTTAGAGCTCTCCATTCCTCTTCGACTATACTGGCTACAGAGCTGTTCCTTATTGGTGTAGACATTCAAGCTTGTCTCGTCATTCCTTAGTACTTCCGTATCCCACTTCTTTGGGTATTGATTCTTCCTGTATAATCTCTTAAACATCGGCCTACTCGTCATCACTACTACATTGTGATCTGAGCCTATACCTGCTACTGGGTAAGCTTACAATCCAGTATCTGTTTGCAGAATCTCTTTCTGACCATGATGTAATCTAACTGAAATCTTTCAGTATCATCTCCTCCTCTTGTGATTCTTGAATAGATCATTCGCTATTAATAGCCGAAGTTTATTACAAAACTCAGTCTTTCTCCTCTCTCATTCCCCGTCCCAAATCTATATACTCCTGCAACTTTTTATTCTACTGCTTTCCCTACAGTGCATTCCATATCCCTATGACGATTAGTTTTTCATCTCCCTTTACGTACTGCACTATCCTTTGAACATCCTCACATACTTTCTCTATCTCCTCATCTTCAGCTTGCGACGTTGACGTGTATTCCAGAACTATCTTTGTCAATGTTTGTTTGCTGGCTCTTCTGACAATAACAACCCTATCACTGAACTGTTCACTGTAACATACTCTTTGCCCTATCTTCCTCTTCACAACGAATCCTATACACGTTACACTATTTTCTGCTGCTGTTGTTTTATCCTATAACTCATATAACGAGAAATCCTTGTCTTCTTTCCATTTAATTTCACTGAAGCCTACTATGTCAAGCTTGAGCATTTGCATTTGCTTTTCAGATTTCCTAGCTTCCCTACCATGTTCAACCTTTTGGAATTCCACGCCCAGACTTGTAGAACATCATACTTTAGTTGGTTAATGAATATTATTCTCGTGATCACCTTCCCCTTTGCAGTCCCCACCCAGAGATCCAAATGGGGGACTGTTCCAGAATTTTTGCCAATGGAGCTATCATCATAACACTTTTTCAATTACAGACCACGTGTCCTGCGGACACACGCTATGTGTCTTTAATGCAGTGGTTTCTTTTGCCTTCTGGAACCTCATATCGTTGATCAGTACTAATTCTTCCGTCTTTAGGGGCAGTTTTCTACCCCAAGGACAAGAGAGTGCCCTGAACCTCTGTCCGTCCTGTTTGACGCGGCCGTTGTCAGAATGAGGGTGGCTTCTTTTGTCGGAACTCTTAGGCCGCCAATGCTGATTATTGATTGAAAGCTGCTGAGGTGTGGCGGGTTTCGAACCTGGAACTAACGACTTCTTGATTATTGATCAAAGACGCCACCCTTAGACCACTGGTGTACTGCTGATTCTTACGATTGTAATGTGTCTTACAAGCCGTGACTGACCATGCAAAACAAGCCCTGTTGGTTATATTTTAAACATATCAACATATGCCTTCTTATCGGCTATATCCTTAGGGAGCTTAATGTGCCTGGACCATTTACTGTATCTTACACATGTCGCATTCGAGAGGACGACGGTTCAATCCCACGTCCGGCCATCGTCATTTTGGTTTACCTTGATTTTCCTTAATCGCTCCCGTAAATACAGGGATGGTTCCTTTGAAAAGCCACAGCCGACATCCCTCCCCATCCTTCCCTAGTCCGATGAATGGTTCAAATGGCTCTGAACCCTATGGGACTTAACATCTGAGGTCATCGGTCCCCTAAAACTTAGAACTACTTAAACCTAACTGACCTACGGACATCACCCGCATCCATGCCCGAGGCAGGATTCAAACCTGCGACCGTAGCGATCGCGCGGTTCCAGACTGAAGCGCCTAGAACCAATCGGCCACACCGGCCGGCCTAATCCGATGAGACCGATGTCCTGACTGTTTGGTCTCTTCCCCCAAACAACTCAACCCAAGCCTCTTAGAGGGTGTATGGATATCCAGGTGTAATATTAGTATGAGAGCTTTAGCAGGCACTCTACTTCCATTTCGGAAAACCTCGCCAATATAGCTCTCAAGGTGGATTAACGAAACAACTTCGTGATTCATGTGCTACGCGTTGTCACGCCGTTTCCTCCCCTCCTCCAGAGATAATGATCGTCAGCAGTAGCTTTAGGGTAGGAGGGCGGCTGGGGGGGGGGGGGGGGGGATAGTGACAGTTCGATGCACAGCACTGCACCGCATGTAATGGTGGGATGGTGCGGATCATTAACAACCCTGAGGAGCTCCGTTTCCACGACAGGAAGGCACACTCTTAGAAACCAGGCAGGATCGAGGTACAGGGCGTGGTACCATCGTGCCGTATTCTCGGTGCTTGTGAATGAGATTCGCTCCTCAAAGGTGTTCACAATAATTGAGTATTCTAACTGCATTATGGTGTTACTGTTCTGATGTCTTTCGCTTAAAGGAAGGGAGAGGGAACTACCACTAGCCGCAGGATTGTTGCCGTTACTAATACTATAACTAGATGATGGCTACGTGAAGCACATTGGCAAAGGTGGTTGCGACGGGGTGTTGAAGGGTATGTGCTGAGGCATACATACCTTTCGTTGAGGCCCATTCTGCCGGGGACGAGATGACGGAGGAGGAGGCGGCGGCGCTAGTGGGTCAGGCCAGTGAGAGCAGCCCAGCTGTGGTGATCGTTCTCAGTGTTGCTGCTGTTCTTGCCAACTGACGCACTAGCCTGAGGGGCGAGATGGCCTATTCAGGGACGTCAGGACAGGGGTGGTGCTGGGGCAGCAGCGGGTGCGGGCTGAGCGGCAGCCGCAGCTTCCCACGCCACGACTATAGGTGCTTTTCACAGCTGTGCGTGCCTCGTCACAATGCACTTCGTGATCGTAGGTTTGCCTGTCCCGGTTCCCTACCCACAGCGAGCTGCGGCACCGCTGTAGAAGAGAGAGAGAGGGGGGAGGGGAGGGGGGAAGAGAATAACGGAAATTTAGTACAACGTTCCAGAGAAGAAGAAGAAGATGAAAAAGAATACAGACTTTATATATGACGATCATAGCTAGTAGTTACCTTCCCTGCTCTGCGTCCATGGCATGAGCATTTTAACCATGTCATCAAAAAATTAACCACCTACTCACGTAAATCCTCCTGCTCTAAAAGGGCCAGATCACGGCGCCTTTGCATCTCTTCTCCCGTCGCCATTTCCCCGATCCATTCTGGTATCTCGTCCTTGTCAAAATCAGCATGGAATCATCGAACTATCTAACTCGCTGAAATTGCCTACAACAAGATACTGAGCTTAAAACTTATACACAAATCAACGAAAAATATGTATAGATAGCTATTTACAAGATGGAAATGATGGCTCCTGGCTCTCATCCTCGGCACATACCCCTCCCAGATCATCAGATGTTGCTTCCATAGATTCATCTACAACTAAGAATATACGGCTCAGACAAGAACATGCTACATAAATGACGAAATTTTTAGAACATGTTTGACAGCAACATGTTACGGAAAAAAACATATGTACTTACATTCTTGATGTTCAGCTCTCTCAACTACTGCTGGAGACTGCCTCTGCTGTCTTTCAGGCTCTAGGTGCTGATCTAGCACATGCTATGAAACTAATTTCTGAACACATGTTATGAAAATCACATTTGAATGTCTACTTGTAGGGTAATCCCTGTGTCCTCTCTACACCGTTTGCCAGTACCACTCTTAATGACGTTGCTGTTGGTGGTACGTTTCATTTTTAAAACAGACAGACAGACACATATCTACAAGCTCCACAGTGAACAAGAGCAGAGTGAGGACGAGGGTGGTGCGTGGGAGGGTTATACTGACTCACTGCATTTCGCAGGCAGCCAATCAGAGCGATTATTTTTGAATAGGCACCCTACCAGAAAGGGCAATTGATGAAAAGTTCCTGTAATCTCTTGTCAGACTGTAGAGAGGTGTGATTCGTGATACCATTCTACTTTGCCAGGGCTAGGAGCTGCGTCCAGCAGGTTTTTCTCCTGGATGCAATGGCATGATCTGTGACGTCACAACGGCTGGAATCTGACTTAAAGCCAGGCTTCATCCAGTAGCAGTCGGCGGCATGCTATGAAACTCATTTAAGAACATGTGTTACGAAAATCACTCTTGACTGTCTAAGTGCTAGGTAATTCAGTGTCTTCGAACTGTCTACATCGTTTGCTGGGATCATCATGTTGATATTGTTGCCGCTGCGTTTCATTTTCATAAACAGACAGACGTGACAGACACGGAACTGTAGCCTCCACAGTGGCCACGAGCAGAGTGAGCGTGAGGGGCACGGGTGAGTGGCTTATGTAGACTCACCACATTTCACAGGCAGAGAATCAGTGGGCTTCATTTTGAAAGGCCAATCAGCTAGAGCAGTTGCTGGAAGGTTCCTGAAATCCCTTGTCCCACTGTAAGGAGGTGTGAGCAGTCACATCATATTGCTTTGACAGGTCGGGAGCTGTGTCCAGCAGGCCTTTGTACTGAACGGAGTGCCATGGTCCGTGACGTCACAACGGCTGTAGACCTTACTTCCGGTCGGTCTTCGTTCAGTAGCACTCAGCGGCAGCAAGTGGCTCGCCATAATGCCTCCGTTCCATTCTTGAAGCACACACACACTGCCGTGGGGTTCAGTGATTGTTAATATTATTAACACAGTGGGTATTTTTTCTTTCCGAGTTTATCATGATGCTAAATACACAAGTGCGTTTCTTGTCTGTAGGACAGTGCTTCGATGTCCAGCGTCTATTGAGACGATATATTTCCTGTGACACATCTCGAACGTTTGAGAGCGTGACATCTCCAAAGTAATGCTCTTGTTGTGCAGCGTTTTGTAGGCAAGGTTTACATGTATTCAACGAAGTCCTTATTGGATGTAGAAGTGATTTAGAGAGCATTTTCGATATGTGCAAGAGTCTTTAGTTCGTTTACGCGATGTATTTTTGGGTGTAGGAGTGTCTCTAGATTTTTTTTTAAAGGCCCAAATAGTGTGACACCGTTTCAAGCTGTATTGTGACCTTTAGAAATAAGCAAGTAAACTGTGTGAAATCCGTCCCTGTAAATAAACAATATCTCACATTGTCTACTCTCGTGCAAATTGTTTAAAATATATTCCAATGCATTAAATTGTTTAATGGCTCTGAGTGTTGTGTCTAGACAAGACAGCCTAGACACAATGAGAGGAAGCCGAAAGGCACGCGCTAAGCTAAAGCAGGATGGCGTGAGGTCTGAAACAGGATACGTAATGAATGCTATAAAGAAAAGTACGTAGCTGCTGGAATACTTAACTTTCATCCATCCTTTTGGTACATCTGGAGATTGTGGCGATACAAGTGAGACTCTTTAGATACATGCAATGAACTACTAGTGGCGCCTTGCTAGGTCGCAGCCATTGACTCAGCTGAAGGCTATTCTAACTATCTGCTCGGCAAAGGAGCGAGGGTTCGTCAGTATAGTCGCTAGCTACGTCGTCCGTACAACTGGGGCGAGTGCTAGTCAGTCTCTCGAGACCTGCCTTGTGGTGGCGCTCGGTCTGCGATCCCTGACAGTGGCGACACGCGGGTCCGACATGTACTAATGGACCGCGACCGATTTAAAGCTACCACCTAGCAAGTGTGGTGTCTGGCGGTGACACCACATTCCTCCCCCGCAAATCGGCGAACGGCCGTGTTATAAGGCTTCCACCCGCCGTGGGGAGGACCCCATGTTGACGTATGCGATGAGGTGGGGAGCCTAACAACAGGCGAGGCTGTGCCACCCGCACCCGGCCATTCGGTCCGAGGGGATCTAGGAAACGCCTAAAAACCTAGTCCAGGGTGCACGTCAACATGCGGTGTATGCGCCCGTAAAGAGACAGGAGGGGCCGAAGGGTCGACCTCCATTGCGTCGGGGTATCCGACGCGCGATTACGACGTCATGTGGTCCGGAGCGGGCAAGAGTTCCATGGCGGAGGACTGCTGGTCACGGGAAGCGATCGGCTGCGCGTGACCCAGGGAGGCGCTTGGCGGCTGCAGCGAAGCGTCCACTGCGGGCGGCGCCGGCTGGAGGACAGGCGGCGGCGGCGGAGGCGGCAGCGGCGCGTCGCCATGGGGCAAAATGGAAGGCATCGTCGGTAACACCTGGGGATGAGGCGAGCCAGTAGATGGGTCCCCAGGGCGCTGACCGGACGGCACCGTCGCTGAAAGCAGACGGGGAGCGGCAGAACCCGTGCGACGACAGAGGCGCAGCTGATTGAGATGCCGACGCACCTCACCAGAGGCCCCCAAAACCAATTACAACGCGGGGCCGAGGCAGCGAAGAATGCGCCTTCGAGCCAACGCCGTGAACCGCGAGAGTTGCGATTGATTACAACGTCGCCTGGAGCAAAAGCAGAAGTCTGCCGCTGCACAGGAACCTGATGCGGCGGGTGCAGCAAAGACATCAAGCTTCGATGAGGACGACCGTGGAGCAACACAGCCGGCGAGCGACTATCTCGGGGCTGAAAGCGATACGACGACAAAAAGAGCAACAACGCGTCCTCCCGAGAATGCGACTCTTTCAACTTCAACATCTGTGACTTGAAAGTCCGGACCAATCGTTCAGCGGCACCGTTTGACTGAGGCGAAAACGGCGCGGACGTCAGATGTTGAATACCATTGGCCTGGCAGAATGACTGAAATTCTGCGGACATGAATTGTGGGCCATTGTCGGAAACAATAGTCTGTGGAAGACCTTCAATGCAAAAGATAGCAGATAACCCTTGGATGGAGGCAGATGACGTCGTGGAAGCCATCCGGACAACAAAAGGAAAATTACTGAAACAATCGACCACAACCAACCATCGAGCATTCCACAATGGACCAGCAAAATCGACGTGCAAGCGTTGCCAAAGGGAAGTGGCTTTTGGCCATGCAAAGAATTTCCGCGGTGGTGCGGAGTGTTGTTCGGCACACGCCATGCAAGAAGAGCACATATTCGTAATCGCAGCATCGATTCCGAACCAAGTACAGTGCTGACGAGCAAGTTGTTTCGTTCGCACTATACCCCAAAGTCCTTGGTGGAGAAGCCGTAAAACAGAGGACTGTAACGAACGTGGGACCACGACTCTGGACTGATCATTATCAGAACGCAACACAAAACACCACGTCGAACAAAAAGTCTCTGCTTGTGAGCAAAAAATCGGCGAACCAACGGATCCTCGATCCGCGACTTTGACAAGGGCCATTGCGTAGCAACGAAACGCAAAACGGTAGCAAGGACAGGGTCAGCAGCTGTGGCTGTAGCTACACGACAAAAATGAATCGGAAACGATTCGACCACGTCATCGGTTGCCGAATCAAGGAACATGCAAGCAAGTTCGGAAGAATCGAATGCTCTATCCTCAGAAACAGGCAAACGGGACAACGCATCAGGGTCTCCATGCTTAGCAGTGGACCGATACAAGATATCGTAGCGGTACTGCGAGAGGAAAATAGACCAGCGAATAAATTTCTGCGCTGTACGCGGAGGTACAGGCTCGTTCGGATGAAAAAGCGACGTGAAAGGTTTGTGCTCAGTGATGATGGTAAAGTGACGACCATACAAGAAATCATGGAACTTAGTAACACCAAATACAAGAGCCAAAGCTTCTTTCTCTATCTGTGAATAATGTCTTTGCGCAGACGAGAGCAATTTGGACGCAAAGGCAATAGGGCGATCATGCGATCCATCTTTGTGCGCAAGCACAGCACCGATCCCGAAATCCGATGCATCCACCATCAACAAAAGGGGTTTCTGGGGATCGAATGGCGTAAGGCAAGTATTAGAAAGCAACGCCGATTTCAACTGGCGAAAGGCGCGTTCGCACTCCGTCGTCCAGACGAACGGAACACCTGTACAGCGTAAGCGATGAAGCGGAGCTGAAATGGAAGAGGCATTGCGCACATTCACTCACACCTTGTGATTCTAAATCGTGTAATGTTCTTGCGACCTCATCACGCAATGCGTGAGGAACATTGCGTGCTCTGAAAAATTTCGGTGGCACGTTGACTTTCAGTTCCAAATGTGCTTCATAGTTCTTAGCGCAACCAAGGTCTGGTGCAAAAATGTCTGCAAATTCTTCACATAGCCAAGAAACACTGGCGGAAGGCACAGTCTGATTGACTGATAGGACCTGATTTACAATAGACAAGTTAAACAATTGAAATAAATCTAAACCAAACAAGTTTACTGCAGAAGAAGAACAAAGAACTTAAAATGACACAAGTTTTGTTTGTCCCTTATATGTTGCTAGAAGGCTGCACTGTCCTAACACAGGGATATTCTGACCTGAATAACTATTTAACTTAACATTTGCGGCACGCAACAGAGGTTTGCCCAGTTGTTTGTACATGTCATGATTGAGCAATGAAACTGCAGCTCCGGTATCGAGCTGGAATGGGATCACTTTGCCTTCAAAGTCCAAGTCTACAAAAAGTTTATTGTCCTGCTGACGACAAGAGCGACTGTCTCGTGCAATTTGAACTGACACTGGTACAGAAGCACTTGCGGCTTGACGCGATGTCCGGCGACGTCGACGCACAGTATTTGTGGAACGAACACAGTCACTGTCAGAGACAGTGGCACTGGACGAAGTGGAATTAACTACATGAATGTCCATGGGCGAAGGTTCAGGAGCCTGAGTATTCTTGGTTCGATTCCGGCGCGAAGCAAAGGGCCTGGAATGGTTGTGATTGTCTGATCTGAACTTTTTCTGGCAAACACTTTGAACATGTCCTTTCTTATTACAGAAAAAGCAAATAGCTTGGCGTGATGGGCAATTGTCACACGAATGTCGAGTTGCACACCGCGGGCATGATTTCACTGCATTTGTATGCTGGCGCGGCACACCTGGTTTAGACCCCCCTGCGGGTCCGGGGATTAGAATAGGCCTGCGGTATTCCTGCCTGTCGTAAGAGGCGACTAAAAGGAGTCCATCCCCCTCACGGGGGTAGTTCGCGCCTGCGTCCGGAGACGGACGGCTCCACGACCTATCATCGTGGTCCTTTTGGTTTTTTCACTTCTCGTTTCTTCCTTCCTTTTGTTGGTTCCTTTCTTTGCTCTTCTCCACCTCACTGTCTTCCTTACTCTTTCCCTTGCCTTCTCCTTGCCTTCTCATTGCCTTTTTCTCCTTGCCTTCTCATTGCCTTTTTCTCCTTGCCTTCTCATTGCCTTTTTCTCCTTGCCTTCTCATTGCCTTCTTCTCCTTGCCTTTTCATTGCCTTCTTCCCCTTGCTTTCTCATTGCCTTCTTCTCCTTGCCTTCTCTGGTCTCCACCTCGGCGTTTGAGACAGTCTGTCCTCTTTCTCCCTCTCTCTCTTCTTTTTCCTCTTCTTCCTTCCTCCCTGTGCGTGGAAGGCCGACCCACGCGTTCGCACGCGTAGCCGGTGACAGGGTAACGCGTAAGTCCCCGCCCTGGGTAGACATGTAAGGCACGCGCGTACCCCCTGGTAAAGGCCAGGCCCGGGGAGGGGTGATTGCCTGAGCTGATACCTTCTGACCATGCCGATTGGTCCCTCCGTCTGTTTCTCGGGAGGTGTGACCTGAGGTGTAAACATTCACCTAAGGCGGGAGTGCCCTCTGAGAGGGTCCCCACAAGGAAGGAGCGCGCCATCGGAGACGCTGGCAATCATGGGGGATTCCTCCGCAATGGATTCTACTCCATCTCTTTCGACTTCGACCCAAAAACGGAAACGTGACCAGCCAACAGTGACAAAAGTACTACCGCCTGCCCCACAGTTCCTCGTAGTTTCTCGAACTGAGGACGGAAAGGATTTTTCCTCTGTCAACCCTTTCGTTATTCAGAAGGGCGTAGATGCCATAGCCGGATCTGTCAAATCCTGTACCAGGTTGCGTAACGGCACCTTATTACTAGAAACTGAGAATGCCTTTCAGGCACAAAAACTGCTTCGGGCCACCCTCCTGTACACGTTCCCTGTCCGGGTGGAGGCCCACTGAACTTTGAATTCGTCTCGTGGTGTGGTCTATACTGGCTCCCTCGACGGATTGACTGACGAGGAGCTTCAATCATTCCTCGCTGAGCAGGGCGTGACGGCTGTCCATAGGGTCATGAAAAAGGTCAACAATGACCTTGTACCGACCCGGACAATTTTCTTGACCTTCGATAGTGTTAAGCTGCCATCGCGCATCAAGGCGGGCTACGAGGTTATTTCTGTTCGCCCCTATATCCCGACACCTACGCGCTGCTACCAGTGTCAGCGTTTCAATCACACTCGACAGTCTTGTTCCAATGCGGCTAAATGTGTCACCTGTGGCAGGGATGCCCATGAGGGTGACTGTCCACCTCCGTCTCCTCGTTGTGTGAACTGTCAGGGTGACCATGCCGCATCCTCCCGCGACTGTCCTGTCTATAAGGAAGAACGCTGTATCCAGGAAATTCGGGTCAAAGAGAAAGTGTCCACCTCGGCTGCTCGCAAGCTATTGGCTAGTAGGAAGCCCACGCTGCTCCCAGCGGGGAAATACAGTACTGTCCTCGCCTCTCCTCGGACTACCCGGGAGGTAGCAACCCAGACATGCGATCTGACCTTCAGCACCACGGTCGTCCGTTCGGCCAGTGCTAAGATCGCGCGATCGACGTCTCCTCTTCCTCCCATCACCCCACAGACACGAGCACCTTCTTCAGCTTCTGCTAAGACGAAGACACCGAAGTCAGATGCACGGGCCTTCAAGAAGGAACCATCCCGTGCAGACTTCCTCCGTACCTCGACCTCACAGCCTTCGACCGGTACTTCCACTACACGTCCTTCCAAAAAGGCGCATAGGAAGCACAGTTCTCCTTCCCCGCCACGGCGCATTTCTTCTCTTGCGCCACCCAGCGGCTGCCGCCCCAGGCCGTCATCCGTTTCGCCTGGCCGCACCGCTGGTCGCCGTACATCTGGCCGTTCACTGGCGGAGGAAGCTCCCCCTCCCGGCCATCCTCCCGAGATGGCCGATGACCCTATAGACCCAATGGACGATGACTGTCCGCCTACTGATAGCGGCGGCAGTGCTCGCTCGAAGCCAGGCCCTAAGCGGCCTTCGAGGTGACCACTTCTCTCATCTTTCTTTTCTTACGATGGCACTTATTCACTGGAATATTCGCAGCATTCGCTCCAACCGAGAGGACTTGAAGTTGCTTCTCCGCTTGCACCGTCCGCTTGTCGTAGCCCTCCAGGAAACGAAGCTACGCCCATGCGATCAAATTGCCTTGGCACACTACACCTCTGTGCGTTTTCACCTACCCCCTGTGGTAGGTATCCCAGCTCATGGAGGGGTTATGTTGCTGGTCCGGGATGATATTTACTACGATCCCATCACGTTGCACACCGGCCTGCAGGCAGTTGCCATCCGCATTACTCTCCCCACTTTTACGTTTTCCTTTTGTACCGTTTACACTCCATCGTCATCTGCCGTTGCCAGGGCAGACGTGATGCAACTTATTGCTCAGCTACCTGCACCATTTTTGTTAACTGGAGACTTCAATGCCCACCATCCCCTTTGGGGCTCTCCAGCATCCTGCCCGAGGGGCTCCTTGTTAGCAGACCTTTTCAACCAGCTCGATCTTGTCTGCCTCAATACTGGCGCCCCTACTTTTCTTTCGGACACATCTCACACCTATTCCCATTTAGACCTCTCTATATGTACTCCCCAATTTGCACGCCGGTTTGAGTGGTATGCACTTTCTGATACATATTCGAGCGACCACTTCCCGTGTGTTATCCATCTCCTGCAGCATACCCCCTCTCCGTGCTTCTCTAATTGGACCATCTCCAAGGCAGACTGGGGGCTCTTCTCTTCCAGGGCGACCTTTCAGGATCAAACCTTTACAAGCTGCGATCGTCAGGTTGCACACCTCACGGAAGTCATTCTCGCTGCTGCTGAATATTCCATCCCTCACCCTCCTTCTTCTCCACGTCGCGTACCGGTCCCCTGGTGGACCGCAGCATGTAGAGACGCTTTACGTGCTCGTCGACGTGCTTTACGCACTTTTAAACGCCACCCTACAGTGGCGAATTGTATCAATTATAAACGATTACGTGCTCAGTGTCGTCGTATTATCAAAGAAAGCAAGAAAGCCAGCTGGGCTGCTTTCACAAGCACCTTCAACAGTTTTACTCCTTCTTCTGTTGTCTGGGGTAGCCTGCGCCGGCTATCTGGCACTAAGGTCCACTCACCAGTTTCTGGCTTGAAGGTCGCGAATGACGTCCTTGTGGCCCCTGAGGCTGTCTCCAATGCCTTCGGCCGCTTTTTCGCAGAGGTTTCGAGCTCCGCTCATTACCACCCTGCCTTCCTCCCCCGCAAACAGGCAGAGGAGGCTAGGCCACTTAACTTCCGCTCCTCGAATTGTGAAAGTTATAATGCCCCATTCACCATGCGGGAACTCGAAAACGCACTTGGCCGATCACGGTCCTCTGCTCCAGGGCCAGATTCTATTCATATTCAGATGCTGAAGAACCTTTCTCCTGCGGGTAAACGTTTTCTTCTTCGTACATACAATCGCATCTGGATTGAGGGACATGTTCCCGCATGCTGGCGCGAGTCTATTGTTGTCCCGATTCCTAAGCCGGGGAAGGACAAGCACTTGCCTTCCAGTTATCGACCTATCTCGCTTACCAGCTGTGTCTGTAAAGTGATGGAGCGAATGGTTAACTCTCGATTGGTTTGGCTGCTCGAGTCTCGACGCCTACTTACCAATGTACAATGTGGATTTCGTAGGCGCCGCTCTGCTGTTGACCATCTGGTTACCTTGTCGACCTTCATTATGAATAACTTCTTGCGGAAGCGCCCGACCGCGGCTGTGTTCTTTGATTTGGAGAAGGCTTACGACACCTGTTGGAAGGCGGGCATCCTCCGCACCATGCATACATGGGGCCTTAGCGGTCGCCTCCCTCTTTTTATTCGTTCCTTTTTAATGGATCGACAGTTCATGGTACGTGTGGGTTCTGTCCTGTCCGACACCTTTCGCCAGGAGAATGGGGTGCCACAGGGCTCAGTTTTGAGCGTCGCTCTCTTCGCCATCGCGATCAATCCAATAATGGATTGCCTCCCAGCTGATGTATCAGGCTCCCTTTTCGTGGACGATTTTGCCATCTATTGCAGCGCGCAGTGTACACGTGTCCTGGAGCGCTGTCTTCAGCGTTCTCTTGACCGTCTTTACTCCTGGAGTGTCGCCAATGGCTTCCGTTTTTCTGCCGAGAAGACGGTCTGTATTAACTTCTGGCGATACAAAGAGTTTCTCCCACCGTCCTTAAGACTCGGTCCCGTTGCTCTCCCAATCGTGGAGACAACCAAATTTTTAGGCCTTACATTTGACAGGAAACTTAGCTGGTCTCCACATGTGTCATATTTGGCCGCCCGTTGTACCCGTTCTTTAAATGTCCTCCGTGTTCTCAGTGGTCTGTCGTGGGGAGCGGATCGAACCGTCCTACTTCGTCTATATCGGTCGATCGTCCGCTCCAAGCTGGATTATGGGAGCTTCGTATACTCCTCTGCACGGCCATCCATCTTACGCCGCCTCAACTCCATACAACATCGGGGTTTACGACTTGCGATCGGAGCATTTTATACCAGTCCCGTAGAGAGTCTTCATGCTGACGCTGGCGAATTGCCACTCACCTACCGGCGCGATATACTGCTTTGTCGGTATGCCTGTCAGCTACTGTCAATGCCCGACCATCCGTCTTATCGTTCCTTTTTTGACGACTCTCTTGACTGTCAATACGGGTTGTATGTCTCTGCCCTGCTACCCCCTGGCGTTCGCTTTCGTCGCCTCCTTCAACACCTTACTTTTTCCCTCCCTGCAACCTTTCGAGTGGGCGAGAGCCGCACGCCACCTTGGCTCCAGGCTCAGGTCCGCGTTCACCTTGACCTCAGCTCGCTCCCAAAAGAGGTCACCCCCGGTTCGGTCTACCACTCCCGTTTTTTGGAACTTCGTTCGAAGTTCATCGACATGACTTTCATTTATACAGATGGCTCTAAGACCAATGACGGGGTCGGGTGTTCCTTTATTGTCGAGGCACAAAGTTTCAAATACCGGCTCCATGGCCATTGTTCGGTCTTCACAGCTGAGCTCTTTGCCCTCTACCAGGCTGTTCTTTACATCTGCCGCCACCGACATTCTGCTTATGTCATCTGCTCAGATTCCCTGAGCGCCATCCAGAGCCTCAGTGATCCGTACCCGGTTCACCCTTTCGTACACCGGATCCAACGCTCTCTTCAGCAGCTGGTGGACGTCGGTTCTCCAGTTAGCTTTATGTGGGTTCCGGGCCATGTCGGTATCCCTGGGAACGAAGCTGCAGATGCCGCGGCCAAGGCTGCGGTCCTCCAGCCTCGAACAGCTTCTTGTTGCGTCCCTTCATCCGATTTTAGCAGGGTGATTTGTCGGCGCATCTTATCTCTGTGGCATGCCGATTGGGCTGCACTTACCGACAACAAGCTTCGGGCCTTAAAACCTCTTCCCGTGGCTTGGACGTCCTCCTCACGCCCTTCTCGGCGGGAGGAGGTCGTTTTAGCCCGGTTAAGAATTGGACACTGCCGGTTCAGCCATCGCCATCTGCTGACGGCTGCGCCGGCGCCGTTCTGCCCATGTGGGCACTTGCTGACGGTTAGACACATTTTAATGTCCTGTCCAGATCTTAACACACTGCACCTCGATCTTAACCTGCCAAATACTTTCGATGCCATTTTAGCGGATGACCCACGAGCAGCTGCTCGTGTTCTTCGTTTTATCAATTTGACACACCTCGCTAAGGACATTTGATGATGCTGTTTTTTAATCCTATGCCTGTCCGTCTGTCTTTTATCGTATTTTCCCTTTTAGTTGTTGTGGTCAACTTGTGCCTCACGGTGCATTCTTAGAGTAGTCAGGGCGCTAATGACCATTGAAGTTGTGCGCCCTAAAACCACAAAAAAAAAAAAAAAAAACCTGGTTTAGAGCGTGGCGGCAGCTGCGTAAACGTGCGCGAGGGCAGTTTACCAGTCCGCGCAGCGCGCCCGGCGGGCCGGTTAATGTTACACACGGCTGGCGAAGTTGCAAATGATTTCTGAGCAAAGTCAAGCGTGTCTTGTCTATCCAATATGTCTATCACTTGTTGAAGGGAAGGATGGACGAGTTTCAAAATCTGTTCCCGTATGCGAACATCAGAAACGTTATGTGCTATTGTATCACGTACCATAGTATCTGAATAAGGGAGTCCACATTCACACTCAAAAGCACAATCCCGAGTAAGGCCTTGCAGTGTTGCAACCCACTCCGTATTAGTTTGACCGGCCGTACGTTTTATACGAAAGAAAGTATACATTTTTGGAACTACATTAACTGTTTCCTTGAAATAGGCATCTAAAGCAGACAAAATTTCTTCGTAGGACAGAGTTGCTACGTCGCGTCGGGGAAACAATTTCACTATCACGCGGTACGTTTGCACCCCTACACACGCCAATAAATGAGGCTGCCGCTCGTTACCTTGAATTCTGTAGGCGGCGAGATAAAATCCAAACTGTCGTGACCACTCCGTCCATGTTTCCTTAGCTGGTACATAGGGACGAAATGGGGGTGCAACTGCATGTTGTGGCTGCGGTAGCGGTGAAGCGGCGGCGGCCACATTGGTTTGCAGTGCACGTTGACCCTGGACGAGCTGTCCAAGGGCATCCAATAACGCCTGCATCTGCTGATTCTGCAAGCGATAAAATTCGGACAGTACATCTGGCGAAGCCATGACAGAAGTAAATTAGAGCAATACGAACGCGAAATCCTCTTAGAAGCCTCGTCGCCAAAAATGTGTCTAGGCAAGACAGCCTAGACACAATGAGAGGAAGCCGAAAGGCATGCGCTAAGCTAAAGCAGGATGGCGTGAGGTCTGAAACAGGATACGTAATGAATGCTATAAAGAAAAGTACGTAGCTTCTGGAATACTTAACTTTAATCCATCCTTTTGGTACATCTGGAGATTGTGGCGATACAAGTGAGACTCTTTAGATACATGCAATGAACTACTAGTGGCGCCTTGCTAGGTCGCAGCCATTGACTCAGCTGAAGGCTATTCTAACTGTCTGCTCGGCAAAGAAGCGAGGCTTCGTCAGTATAGTCGCTAGCTACGTCGTCCGTACAACTGGGGCGAGTGCTAGTCAGTCTCTCGAGACCTGCCTTGTGGTGGCGCTCGGCCTGCGATCCCTGACAGTGGCAACACGCGGGTCCGACATGTACTAATGGACCGCGGACGATTTAAAGCTACCACCTAGCAAGTGTGGTGTCTGGCGGTGACACCACACTGAGCACTATGGGACATAACATTTGAAGTCATCAGACGCCAAGAACTTAGAACTACTTAAACCTAACTAACCTAAGGACATCACACACATCCATGCCGGAGGCAGGATTCGAACCTGCGACTGTAGTGGTAGCGAGGTTCCAGACTGATGCGGCTAGAACCGCTCGGCCACACTGGCCGGCAATTGTTTATTCAAATGTAATTGACGATTTATTAGCTTAATCTCAGTGGGTCGTCCAAGTCCAACACAGACTGAGTGTTTTTCCCGACATTTTCTTCAGGGAGCAATGGAACATTGTCTGGTGGTAGCGGTAATTATTGTTTATATAAATAAACAGGGTGAAATTGTTTCAATAAATACTATATTGATCCTCCCAGTCTGGTAGGTCAACATAGACTGAGTGAGTTTCCCGCCACTTTCAGGGCTGAGTGGCGGTTTGTGAGTGGGGAGGGGGAGGGGAAATGGACAGTTGATGGATGGTGGGAGAAGGGTTCCACGTGTCAGCTGTGGTAAACCGATGATGTTATCTTAGGGTGGGTTAATTAGATGGTGAATTAATCAATTCGATATCAAAAGTGGCTCGGAACCTACTTTGCCCTACTGCTCACAAGCAACGAGTAAATTTTTTGTGATAGTGTGAATGGGGCTTACTCATTTTGTAGAATGAAATTTCTTTCTAGTCTTGTTGAATTGTCATGTTCAGGGTTATTCTGAGGTGGAGAATTCGTTCTTTTATGTAAGTGTTAAATAAAACCTAAAGCTGACCCAAAGTCAACTTCAAGAAGAAGTAACAACTGCTCGTTTTCAATACTTGTTGCTAATTTATGAGCAAAAAGTATGTACAAGCTATTAGAGGGTCTCTTTCCGATCATATGTCGTCAGTGAAGAGGGATTTTGTAGCCCTACTGCAGGTGTTTTGTGCCGTCCGTTGGCGCGGACAGTTCCACACACCACTCTGCCAAGACCAGTAATGCCATTTATCTAAAAATGAATAAAGATAAAAATAATAAAAACACCTATCTTCTCACTAAATCTATAATTTGACAATTACGACTGTATGAACGACATGTCTTGATATCTGGCGAAAGAGAACCAATCGAAAGTAAGTCTGATGTTGGAGACAGACGTTAATATTATAAAGAGTCAAGGACAATACACTTAAGGCTGATTCGTGGTAACCGACTTTTGTGATATTATGTCCTCTGTGCTAGATCTATGATGATGCAGTGATACCAGTGTGCCGGCTGAAGTGGCCGAGTGGTTCTAGGCGCTACAGTCTGGAACCGCGCGACCGCTACTGTCGCAGGTTCGAATCCTGCCTCGGGCATGGATGTGTGTGATGTCCTTAGGTTAGTTAGGCTTAAGTAGTTCTAAGTTCTAGGGGACTGATGACCTCAGAAGTTAAGTCCCATAGTGCTCAGAGCCATATGAACCATTTTTGATACCAGTGTAACAATGCTAAGAGTTCAATTGCACAGGCTGAGCTCCAACTGTAGGTATCAGCGAGCGGTTGCCGCAGTATATTGGATGCATTCCGATACCAAACTTGGTGTTTAAGTGCTACAATTGGATATTTCTATGTATAGGCGCTCAGCATAATGGTTAACAGCTAATAAATGAATAATGGCTACAGTCATGTAACTATTTATATGTCTGGATGCTTTTTAATATGGCCTTTCTGAAGGACGCTTTTTTGTTGTAATTTATTATCTTGTTTGGTGTTCGGCCCGTTTACACTAGCCATACATGCTCCACTGAACTACCCGTTTCCAAACGGCTGCTCATAATTTGTGGCATATGCTGCAGGCACTGCAGCTTGCACCATGGGGAATCAATGCAACCCTAGTGTGAGTAATACACAACGAAGTCATATCGGTTTGATAAATGAACGGGCTGGTGAAGCCAGAAACAAAATTCTATCTGTAGAGCTAAGTGTGAGCCGTTGTTGTTATTTTAATTCCATCATTATGGGCGACGTATGGTAATACAGAATAGAAGGTTGAATATGTCTGTCAATAATACAGACAAACCTACGACACCTTTGTTCATGAGTGACAGTGACCGTCGTCCGCTATAACGTCTTCCTTGAGACGGGCCACACAAATGCGGGCTTTCTAAGTGCCGACCTGATACTCGAGATCGTAATCTGAGTTTCTTGTTCCGAAGGTGAATGCCAGTGGAGGCTCTGCGTCTATTGTAATGGCCATTTCAGGCTGTCAATCTCCGACGCGACCGCTGTTTGCATACAGAGTTCCTTCCTGTATGGATCGACCGCCTCGTTCATGTACTCCGGGGTGATGCAAACTTCCTACTCAGAATGTACGTTGGGCTCTTATGAAAACATGAAAACATGAAAAGTGCGGTTGGCTATAACATCTCTTGCATTAAATGCTTCCAAACCAGTAACAATCTTCACTTGATTACCATCATAACGAACAACAGCAACAGTAATCCAACCATTACCAGCTTGATGTGCATCTAATTGGGTAAGTGTGAAATTAACAACACAACCACAAAAGACAGATGGACCTTGCAAAATAATCTGTGCTCCTTTGTTAGCAACTTTGACCTCCAGATCTTCTAAGGCCTTATAAACAGTTAGAAGCGAACGTCTGTATCTTCCCCTATAACGAGCCATCTCATATAAAAGTCCGGTGCTGCTGCACGCGCTGCTGCACGCCAACTGAGGCCGGCTTAGACTGATTACTCCTTATGTGAACACATGCGCACCAGGGCAAAAAGGGACCCGATGACGTCACTAACTTGATTCTCAGCGGCCAGCGACAAGTTAAAACTAGAGTCGCCGGCCGGCCCCCCACCCACTTCCCCTCCAGCCGCCTCAAGGTCACTCTCTGGCAGCGCGCCAAAGAACGTAAAGCACACAGAGATACCTCACACTGAGAGCATCCCAGAGTGCCCCAGAGGGCTACAACACTAAGAAGAATCGCTTCTCGGCTTTTGACAAGATCAATGTAGTTTTTTTTTTTTTTTTAGTAAAGGAAAAGAGGAAATGATAAGTGAATCTCTATTTTAATTTCTATAATAATGTGTTACATCTCCAGTAACTTGTACTTTAGCACATCTTCCCGCACCTTTAATCCACAGACACACACTCTCCTGTTCACTTATTTTACGATGATTCCTTGTTCTGAACGAAAACGCCTGGTTGGATATGAAGTAGGAAACACCCAAGTCCCTATTATACACTTCTCCAACATGAAAAGTGCGGTAGGCTATAACATCTCTTGCATTAAATGCTTCCAAACCAGTAACATTCTTCACTTGATTACCATCATAACGAACAACAGCAACAGTAATCCAACCATTACCAGCTTGATGTGCATCTAATTGGGAAGTGTGAAATTAATAACACATGCGCACCAGGGCAAAAAACGACCCTATGACGTCTCTAACTTGATTCTCAGCTGCCGGCGACAAGTTAAAACTAGAGTCGCCGGCCGGCCCCCCACCCACTTCCCCTCCAGCCGCCTCAAGGTCACTCTCTGGCGGCGCGCCAAAGAACGTAAAGCACACAGAGATACCTCACACTGAGAGCATCCCAGAGTGCCCCAGAGGGCTACAACACTAAGAAGAATCGCTTCTCGGCTTTTGACAAGATCAATGTAGTTTTTTTTTTTTTAATAAAGAAAAAGAGGAAATGATAAGAGAATCTTTATTTTAGTTTCTATAATAATGCGTTACATCTCCAGTAACTTGTACTTTAGCACATCTTCCTGCACCTTTAATCCACAGACACACACTCTCCTGTTCACTTATTTTACGATGATTCCTTGTTCTGAACGAAAACGCCTGGTTGGATATGAAGTAGGAAACACCCAAGTCCCTATTATACACTTCTCCAACATGAAAAGTCCGGTAGGCTATAAGAAAGTTGCTAACAAAGGAGTACAGATTATTTTGCAAGGTCCATCTGTCTTTTGTGGTTGTGTTATTAATTTCACACTTACCCAATTAGATGCACATCAAGCTGGTAATGGTTGGATTACTGTTGCTGTTGTTCGTTATGATGGTAATCAAGTGAAGAATGTTACTGGTTTGGAAGCATTTAATGCAAGAGATGTTATAGCCTACCGCACTTTTCATGTTGGAGAAGTGTATAATAGGGACTTGGGTGTTTCCTAAAAAAAGTATGTACAAGCTATTAGAGGGTCTATTTCCGATCATATGTCGTCAGTGAAGAGGGATTTTGTAGCCCTACTGCAGGTGTTTTGTGCCGTCCGTTGGCGCGGACAGTTCCACACACCACTCTGCCAAGACCAGTAATGCCATTTAACTAAAAATGAATAAAGATAAAAATAATAAAAACACCTATCTTCTCACTAAATCTATAATTTGACAATTACGACTGTATGAACGACATGTCTCGATATCTGGCGAAAGAGAACCAATCGAAAGTAAGTCTGATGTTGGAGACAGACGTTAATATTATAAAGAGTCAAGGACAATACACTTAAGGCTGATTCGTGGTAACCGACTTTTGTGATATTATGTCCTCTGTGCTAGATCTATGATGATGCAGTGATACCAGTGTGCCGGCTGAAGTGGCCGAGTGGTTCTAGGCGCTACAGTCTGGAACCGCGCGACCGCTACTGTCGCAGGTTCGAATCCTGCCTCGGGCATGGATGTGTGTGATGTCCTTAGGTTAGTTAGGCTTAAGTAGTTCTAAGTTTTAGGGGACTGATGACCTCAGAAGTTAAGTCCTATAGTGCTCAGAGCCATTTGAACCAATTTTGATACCAGTGTAACAATGCTAAAAGTTCAATTGCACAGGCTGAGCTCCAACTGTAGGTGTCAGCGAGCGGTTGCCGCAGTATATTGGATGCATTCCGATACCAAACTTGGTGTTTAAGCGCTACAATTGGATATTTCTATGTATAGGCGCTCAGCATAATGGTTAACAGCTAATAAATGAATAATGGCTACAGTCTTGTAACTATTTATATGTCTGGATGCTTTTTAATATGGCCTTTCTGAAGGACGCTTTTTTGTTGTAATTTATTATCTTGTTTGGTGTTCGGCCCGTTTACACTAGCCATACATGCTCCACTGAACTACCCGTTTCCAAATGGCTGCTCATAATTTGTGGCATATGCTGCAGGCACTGCAGCTTGCACCATGGGGAATCAATGCAACCCTAGTGTGAGTAATACACAACGAAGTCATATCGGTTTGATAAATTAACGGGCTGGTGAAGCCAGAAACAAAATTCTATCTGTAGAGCTAAGTGTGAGCTGTTGTTGTTATTTTAATTCCATCATTATGGGCGACGTATGGTAATACAGAATAGAAGGTTGAATATGTCTGTCAATAATACAGACAAACCTACGACACCTTTGTTCATGAGTGACAGTGACCGTCGTCCGCTATAACGTCTACCTTGAGACGGGCCACACAAATGCGGGCTTTCTAAGTGCCGACCTGACACTCGAGATCGTAATCTGAGTTTCTTGTTCCGAAGGTGAATGCCAGCGGAGGCTCTGCGTCTATTGTAATGGCCATTTCAGGCTGTCAATCTCCGACGCGACCGCTGTTTACATACAGAGTTCCTTCCTGTATGGATCGACCGCCTCGTTCATGTACTCCGGGATGATGCAAACTTCCTACTCAAAACGTACGTTGGGCTCTTATCGACCAGTTTCTCTAGGGCTAGTATTAGGTCTCCATCCGCAGGAATTCTACGGCCTTCCAACGATGTCTTCAATTGTAATAAAATGTCAAAGTAATGTATGATAAGATTCAGACTATTCGAAAGGGCCCCTGAACATTTCGAAATGTAGTACAGCTATATAGCCAGTATAGCTCTCTAACGTTAGGTTCAAAAATGGTTGAAATGGCTCTGAGCACTATGGGACTTAACATCTATGGTCATCAGTCCCCTAGAACTTAGAACTACTTAAACCTAACTAACCTAAGGACATCACACAACACCCAGTCATCACGAGACAGAGAAAATCCCTGACCCCGTCGGGAATCGAACCCGGGAACCCGTGCGTGGGAAACGTTCGGTACACAAACAAAATGTCTGATTATGATTTTTTTTTCAATTTATATCACAGTTGTGATCAACAAGTTTTATTTGTGGTGACTAGTAACGGACTACATTGTCCCCTCTCAAACTACAGCCATTGTTGCAAACTTAACAAAAGTTTTCACGAAGAGCGATGAATAAGTAATGCAACGTATTTGTTTTCTCGGGCAATTTCGGTTGAAAAAGTGCGGAATTTGTTTTCGGACATGCTCAGATTGTCCTGCTTCAGTCCCAATTGTTTAATGAAGTTTTGATAACGTGACGGTGCTTTAAGTGGCTCTCAAAATGGCCTCTGTACCGGAGGTGCGTTCAAAACAAATAGCTGTCACTGAATTTTTTTTTTTTTTTGTTGGCGGCTAACAAAAGTATAGCAGATATTGAGAGACGCTTGCGAAATGTCCACGGACCCTGATAGTGAACAAAAACCAAGTGAGTTATTGGGCAAGGCGACCGTCACCATCGCAGCAGGGACGAGCAAACCTGTATCTCCCGCCGCACATTCCTACGGTTCCTGCAAAGGTTGGACTTCCGCGTGTTCCTCGCCACAAAAATACAAACAAACTCCTCCTCCTCCATGACAACGTAAGACATCGGACAAATCTGCGCATCCGAGACGAGTTCACAAATTTCATTGGCCTGTTCTTACTCATTCTCACTATAGCCCATGTCTCACACCTTCCGACCTCCATCTATTTGACCCAATGGAGAATGCACTCCAACGGAAGCAGTACGTGGATGATGTTGATGTCATTTAAGCAGTTACGTGGATGATGTTGAGGCCATTGAAGCAATAAGACGTTGACTCCGACGTCGAGCAGTAGAGTGGTAGTATGTGGACGTACAGGCCCTCCCAGAAAGGTAGCTTAAGGCAGTCCAATTGAACGGCGATTATGTTAAAAAATAGGGTTTTGTTGACCAAACAGTGAGGGATTATAGGGTCTGTAGCACTCCCGACTAAAACCAACCTGCTGCAGAAAAAAATGTGCTGCATTACTTAATGAACACTCTTTGTACAATAGCCATGACTGGTATGTTTACATGTATAGATTTATAGAATACCATTTGTGACTATTGTATTTGTCTGTTATGTTAACATTTACAAGGAACACTATGGTTTGAGAATAGGCAATGTAGTTCGAAACTAGTCACTACAGACAATAACCTTTGAACGCAACTCTAGCAGAAATTTAAAAAAAATTACTTACGTGTAGCATGGCGAACATTAAAAGTTTTTGAATCACAAGAATAGCTATTACAGTTGAAAGATTGCAAAACTACTGTAAAACAACATTTCAAAGTAGCTCTCCGCCAAAATACAATAGAAATGACAATAGTTATAGACAAATTTCACAGTGTTTTATACAGCACATCCCTCCACTTGCCATTGTCAGGAAATCTTCGAAAGTACCTGTTGTAGGCACGGGCGGGACATGATACAAGACAAGCAGCTGTCTGTCTTTCACCACCACAGTCCCAAGATACCCCCAGGGGGTCCACAGTTCTTTTGCGGACACATGTTTGTCGAGAACGGGACCCCGAGCCTGTGCACCTCTCTTTCCGGGTTGCAAACCATTACTGTCCACATCCCTCCCTGTCCCCGATACCCTCCCTTCCCGCCCCCTCCCTTCCCCGTCTTCCTCTCTTTGGAAGTATGTTTTGCGCCTTCGTCCGGAGATGGACGCTTGTGAACGACTGAAGTGTTTTTCATCTTTTATCTCTACAATATCGAGTATCTGTCCTTACTTTGTCCTTATCTTTCCTCGATTCTTCTCTTTACCTTCCTCTCTGCTGCGGTGTCTGAGAATACTTCTCTTGTTTCCTTTTCTTTGTTCCTCCCGTTTTCTTCCTTAGTGACAGGCGTAACGCGTAATTCCCCGCCTCGGATAGGCAAGTAGGACACGTATAAACCCGCTGGTAAAGGCCAGGTTTAGGGAGGGGTACTCGATCCGGTACCTTCTGAACATGCCGACTGGTCCCTCTGTCCGTTTCTCTGGAGGTGTGACCTGATCTTTGGACTGTACCGCAAAATAGTTCTGAATTCAATGAAAAAATTTACACCGAAGCAGATAGAGTCGATATGTGAAACTGTGTAGCTGTCACTATAGCGGACATATTTCGCAACACATTACAAGAAAAAATTGTCAATTCATAGCGGCCAGTACTTAATAAAATGATTTACTATGACTGATACGTAAATGACACCTCAATGTTGGCTGATGGAAACAATAAATACATCGCTACTATCCATTATGTCCATTAGGCACTTAATAACCTCCATCGCAATAGCAAATTTTCTATGGCATTCGAAATAGATAGTTCAGTAAACCACGTCGACTTGAAAGTTAGCAAAGACAATAGCCGTCACAAATTTCACTAATACAATAAACCTACCGCTATATGTAATATAATAAATGATATCTCTTGCCATCTGAAAACACAAAAGAATGCTTCCTTCCACTCGATGATTACTAGAATAATCAATATACCTCTAGAATAACCTGCTATACAAAAAGAACTGAAAATACACTGTTACATAGCCTACATAAATGATTTGATCGAGATATAATAACAATCTTACATAAAAACACAGAAAACAAAAATCCATGTCCGTACACAACAACATACAGTTTGCTAGAGAAACCTTAACAAAACATTGAACGCTCTATATACCTACAACTTACCTAGGACTAATGTCAAACAGCATAAATGCGCTATTCAAATCCAGACACATACCAATCTTTTTCTGTACAAATAACAATATTATAACAAAATTAGATTCAAACACAACGAAAATCTAGCAATATGCCACTTCTGAAATATCCAAATCACCTGTGACCATTGCAACAATTTCTTTATTGGTCAAACCGGACCATATTTTAACACCATATTTAATGAACACGCTAGAGACATTGATATTAATCCGTCAAGTTTCTATTTGCATCTCAAAACTCAACACGACATAGCCGAGAAAACTGAAACTGCGTTAGGAACTGTACACAAAATACCAAAATGACTCTATTATGAACATGCTCCAAGAACAGGAAATATATATTCATATAGGAAAATGAACACACAGACTAAACGCAAATACCATCTCGAAAATTTCTTTCATATACAAGTGTTGTGTCGACTACTGTGGGAGTCAGCACCGACACAGACAAGGAAACATAGAAGTTGCAATGTCTGGTGGCAGGAATCCAAAATTATCTGCACATAAAAGTAGCAACTTAATAGAACACTTATGAAACGTCCTCTTAGAAAAATTAATGAATGACTGTACTGATAAACCTTTTACATTATTTGATTTTCAAACAGCTGAGCAGAACTGAACATACTCAGACTATTCTCTCTTTACTTATTCTGATCATCACTAAACTGACACACAATATTTTTGGCGCAACGCAATCTGACTTTTAATAATCCCTACAAAAGAATGGCCCTGACTAATAATAACCTATACCTTTCATGAATCACTTACCTCACAAAAATCTTCATTACTCGAACTACTGCAATACAGCGAGCGCCAATACTGCCAGCTAAATAAGAGATTCTAACTACTGAAGGCACTAACTACTGATAGGCATAGTTAGCAAATGAAAGATTTTGATAGAGAACAAACAATGTATTTACCTTAATCGTGTTCAAAAGTCATAATATATATATCAGTTCATGACATCCAGATTTACAAATTTACTGTCTCTGATGGACACACGTCCAGATCATCCGCTCCCAAAACTCCGCCATCTCTCTCCCCACATTCACCACTGCTGGCAGCTCACCTCCAACTGCGCAACGCTACGCGCTGTTAACAGCCAACTGCCCAATGCTACAATAGCGACTACTGCAACAATGCCGACCAGCCTCAGACTGCACACAGTACAGCCAGTGACTTTCGTACAGAGCGCTACGTGGCGTTACCAACATAAAAACCTAAACAGCCTACTTACACACTTTATTTCTAAAAAGAAAAGGAACATAACGTAACTTCTCGTTATGAGTTGGCTTGATGTACTTCCTGTGCCAACTAAAAGCAATTATTTTTACACACTATTACCGCTGGCAGAATGCAGGCTAAGTATTGTCTTCCTATTACTCAGTACTGATGCTCTCTAAATCTGTGACCGAACTGGCCACGACAAGCGATGGGCAGCTGGTTAAGTCAGGGCTGACATGGGGCACTTCGCATTCGGGAGGACGACGGTTCAATCCCGTCTCCAGCCATCCTGATTTAGGTTTTCCGTGATTTCCCTAAATCGTTTCAGGCAAATGCTGGGATGGTTCCTTTCAAAGGGCACGGCCGCTTTCCTTCCCCATCCTTCCCTAACCCGAGCTACCGCTCCGTCTCTAATGACCTCGTTGTCGACGGGACGTTAAACAACACTAACCTAACCTAACAGGGGGCACTGAACTCTACCAGGAATTGTGGCGCTGACCGCTCTCTCCACTGAAGCACGGGCCTACGCCTTCTTATTACAGTAATCTAGTCGCACTTGGAATTTTCAGATAACCATGGACCTCACGGCGCAGATCGTAAATCTCATGGCACAAATACAACAGACGCAACAGGCGTTGCTTACAAGAGTGTAACGTTTGGAGTCGCAGCCTGCCGTAGCGCCTCCGCTACAAATTAAACTTCCGCCACCACCTTTCGCAGTTTACAACAGCAAGTAAGAAGCGTGGCCGGACTATGCAGCACGCCTGGAACAGCACTTCCTCACACACTAGATATCAGGTAATGTAGAAAAAAGATCTTATTCTTTGGCAAATTGCGGCGCAGCTATCTACAGCCTTCTCTTAAAACTGAGTGTGACTTGTGAACCGACAAATTTGTCATTTCCAGCTATTAAAGCCCTGTTCTAAAAATACTTCGACAAGCAAACGCATGCCGCTGCTGCAAGGCATAAATTTTACTTATGCAAGAAAAAGGCACAGCAGACGTACACGGAATGGATTACACAGTTGCAAGGATTAACTAAGAACTGCAAATTTATTTGTGAAAACGAAAAGTGTAGAAAGTCCTGTGCAGAGTCTTTAATACGTGATATGCTCATAATGAATTCACCAGACGAGAAATTAAGGAAAGAGCTCCTTAGTTTAATCAATGCGTCCTTGCAAGATTGTTTACGAATCATTCGAGCACACGAACAAAGCCAAACTTCTGTGACTGTGGCACAAGACGACAGCTGTGACGTGTTCGGGACACAGGCACGCGACACGGGGCAACGCGGCCCGCGTACCCAAGGCCGAAAGCAGCACGGCAAGGCTAGGCTCACGCGATCTAAGAACGGATCACACACCCAAACTAAAAGACTAAAGCTGAAATCATGTCGTAAATGCGAAATCAATCATCACAGAGACACTTGTTACTATCGTAACGCACATTCTGTCTTTTGCAAACGAAAAGGGAACAAATCAGAAGTGTGTAATAAGAAAAGTGTTCAGTCTAGAAGTAAGTTTAGCAATAAGAAAGTGCTTGAAACTTCCTGGCAGCTTAAAACTGTGTGCCCGACCGAGACTCGAACTCGGGACCTTTGCCTTTCGTGGGCAGGTGCTCTACCATCTGAGCTACCGAAGCACGACTCACGCCCGGTACTCAAAGCTTTACTTCTGCCAGTATCCGTCTCCTACCTTCCAAACTTTACAGAAGCTCTCCCGCGAACCTTGCAGAACTAGCACTCCTGAAAGAAAGGATACTGCGGAGACATGGCTTAGCCACAGCCTGGGGGATGTTTCCAGAATGAGATTTTCACTCTGCAGCGGAGAGTGCGCTGATATGAAACTTCCTGGCAGATTAAAACTGTGCGCCCGACCGAGACTCGAACTCGGGACTTTTGCCTTTCGCGGGCAAGTGATCTACCATCTGAGCTACCGAAGCACGACTCACGCCCGGTACTCACAGCTTTACTTCTGCCAGTATCCGTCTCCTACCTTCCAAACTTTACAGAAGCTCTCCCGCGAACCTTACAGAACTAGCACTCTTAATTTTAAGAAGTATACCTCCAATGCGTGTGACGATATGAATAGGCAAGACTATATTCAGGTTTCAGAAGTTAAACATAAAGTTAATGCTACTGTACAAAACAGGAACAAATCTTTGTATGTCACATTTTTGGTGAACAAAATACCTATCAAATTCCAGACTGACACAGGGTCTTCGATCTCTCTCATAAATCTGCACGCACATAAACGACTAGGTTCTCCTAAATTGCAGCATTTTGACAGCTCACTGTACAGCTACAGTAATGAACAAATTCCAGTCAAAGGTGCACTGACTACGGAAGTAACTTACAAACAGTTTACCAAGACAGCTACTTTAGCAGTAGTTAACACCCATAAGGCATCAAACTTGCTGGGTCTGGATCTCTTTAACGAATTAGGCTTCACAATCCATGAAGCGAAAAAGGTCACACATGACGTTCCGAAAGGAAAATTACAACCAGTGTTGCAGAAGTACGAAGATATTTTTTCCCCCGCGACAGGCAGTGTAACAGATTACCAGGCACACATTACGCTGACACCGAATGCAGTGCCGAAGTTTTACAAAGCTAGAACTGTCCCTTACGCAATGAAAGAACGCGTAAAACAAGAACTTGACCGTTTAGAAGGCAATGGTATTATCGAACCAGTCACATGTAGCGCCTGGGCAACACCAGTCGTTGTAATAGAAAAGCCAAATAGATCATTACGTATCTGTGGAGATTTCAAGAATACTGTCAATTCACAGTGCATTATAGATACGTACCCGATTCCGAAACCGGAAGAACTGATGTATAAATTAGCAGGGGGTGTGTATTTCGCCAAACTGGATTTAAAGGAAGCATATCTGCAGATCCCTTTAGACAAAAATACACAAAAGTTTATGTTCATAAACACTCCATTTGGATTGTGCAGATACAAGCGCTTACCATTTGGTATCGCAAGTGCACCAACCATCTTTCAACGTTACTTGGAACAATTAATTAGACACTGTCCTAACGCAGTTAACTATCTCGATGGCATAATCGTCTCGGGAAAAACTCCACAAGATTTACTAGATAACCTGGAAGAACTGTTCAAGGTTCTCAGAAAGGCCAATCTCAGGTGCAACAAGGACAAATGTACATTTTTTGCCAAGAAAATTCAGTATTTAGGACATTTATTGTCAATTAACGGAATCAGTCCGACACCACAGCATATAGAAGCAATACAGAAATTGCCAGCTCCGAAAGACTTAAAGCAACTAAGAGCTTTATTAGGCCAAATTAATTATTACCGGAAATTCATACCGAAAGCAGCTGAAATTTCCGTACCGTTGCACAGATTGCTTCGCAAAGGAGTCGCGTGGAATTGGTCCAAAGAATGCCAGCGCGCATTCGACAAACTGAAACAAAGTTTAGTAGACGCAAAATGTCTTACGACATATGACCCGCAAAAGTTGATCACCATTGCGGCGGACTCGTCAGATTACGGGATCGGTGCAGTCATGTCCCATAAACATCAAGGAACTGAACGACCGATTACATACGTGTCGAAAATATAAAACTCAAGTAAACGAACCTATAGCCAAGTAGAAAAAGAGGCACTAGCAATTATCTTTGCAGTGAAGAAGTTCCATGTCTACATATACGGACGAAAATTTATTGTGCTCACAGACGATAAGCCATTGGTGACAATATTCGGACCACATAATAGTGTATCCACTGAGACAGCACAGCGTTTACGACGTTGGGCATTGCTACTGTCTAATTACAACTACGAGATCTTATATAAATCGACGGCAAAACATGGCGTCGCCGATGTACTTTCACGTCTACCGGCGGGTCAAGATGAACATGTTGACAAATAAGAGGACGTATGTTTTCAGATAGACGTAATCACTGAGGACTACTGGAAGAACATTGATAAAGATATTGTAACAATGCTTTCTAACTGTAAATTATGTCGGACGCATCAATCAGCTCCGCCAAGACAATATTTTCCGTGGCCACAGGCAACAGAGCCTTGGTCAAGATTGCATATTTACTATGCAGGTCCTTTTCTTGGAACTTCTTGGTTAATTGTTATTGATGCATTTTCAAAATTCCCTTTTGTATTCCAAATGCGTACAAATTCTTCAGCGACAACAATTCAAGCGTTGTCAAAGATCTTTTCCATTGAAGGATTGCCTCAAACCACAGTGACCGATAACGGCACACCATTTACGTCGCAAGAATTCCGGTCATTCTGTCAGATCAACGGAATTGCACATTACAGGACGACACCATTTCACCCTGAGGCTAATGGACTCGCCGAACGATTCGTACGAACGTTCAAGGCACACATGACAAAGTAGGTGCAACAGTACAACAAAGAGACTTCCTTATTAATTTTTCTGTCACAATACAGAGATACTCCGCACGAGGCACAGTCACCAGCAGAAAAACTGCATGGGCGACAACACAGGACTTTGATGTCTCTCCTAAAACCCACAATGCATCCAGAAAATGATCAACGAACGTCGAAAGGACGACGATTCCACGTACACGACAAAGTCCTCGTAACTGTCTACAGTCGAGGAAAGCGTACTTGGACACAAGCAATCATTGTAGAATGCATTGGTAATGTCATGTATAGAATAAGAACGCAAGGCGGCATAGTTATTCGCCATAATAATCAATTACGGCAGCAAAGACAGCAGTCACATATAGGCAGAACTCGTAGGCTGTTTCATTTTGGAGACTCAGAAGCAGATGTCAACCCCGAGTAGCTCGCAGGATTCCAGACGCTGTCACCGGCAGCCGCCGCCACCGACGACGACGCCGACGCCGATGCAGCACCTTCATGGGCAGCCGACTACACCAGCCGTCCACAGCCGACATCCCCAGAGACGATGGACGTCGAAGAAGAATTAGATTTAAGCTATGACCAATGTACCGATGATGAAATGGAATTATGTAACAAAATTTTTGCTTCCCCGGTTCCCTGTTCCGTAGGTTTTGAGTGGGTTTTCCTAGCGGACCGCGGGCGAATGCCACGGGAAGCAACATGTGTGCACCCACAGACATACGCACGCCGGAAAGCAAGGAGGCAAGAAAAAAGGCTTTTCAAGCAAACTTCAAAAGCTTTTTTTCTTCTCCCGGAAGCGCGTACACAACTTTCCCACTAGAGCGCGCCCCGCTAAGCACAACAGCGCAGGCGCAGCGCTCGTCCGTCTCCGCACTACGAGATGGCGCTGCCATAAAGACGGACCAAATTCTGCTTCCGTCGATTGGTGTATTAATATGTAACGCAGCCAATGAGATTGCTGAAAACGTAGAACCTTTTCTCGTCGCGGATCACACTCGCGCAGTGATACCTGAACGCTCGAGGTATTATAACGAGTGTACAGACCTCCGATTAGTCAGTCTGCATTAGTCTGCATTAGTCTGTAGTCAAGTTTCAGTTCAAAAATGGCTCTGAGCACTATGGGACTCAACTGCTGTGGTCATAAGTCCCCTAGAACTTAGAACTACGTAAACCTAACTAACCTAAGGACAGCACACAACACCCAGCCATCACGAGGCAGAGAAAATCCCTGACCCCGCCGGGAATCGAACCCGGGAACCCGGGCGTGGGAAGCGAGAACGCTACCGCACGACCACGAGATGCGGGCTCAAGTTTCAGTCTGCGCCTAATAAGATTATCATATTCCTGTACATAGCCATGAAGATAAATGAACAGACACTTTGTCAAGTATCAAAGATATGTGAGAATAAGAGTAACGTACCAAGTCCAAAGGAACTTCAGATAGTCAATTGCAAACAGCATCCAGAATCAAGTTACGTAATATCTATGATTTTTGTTATTTTAATAAATATGTGAGAAAATTAATCAAGTTCTGTTTAAAGTTGGTCACCATCAATCTGCTACTCTAAGCGTGCAAGTGGCATTTCTATCGTCTGACCTAATGGCAGAAGATAAGCACGCCACGTTAAGACCACGAGACATATTGCTGACACTCGCCTACTTCGCTACAGCGACAAGTCAAATAATCTGATGGTGTGTGTACCGAAGGTCTTACAGTACGCACACCACAGTATCACTAGGCGCAAAGCGATACTTGCCGAGCGTGAGAAGCACTGTGCGCTGTGTAAGGTGCAGCAACTGGAGCAGTGTGTGGTGGCGCCAGCCATGTAGAAGCTCCGCCAGCTGTGGACCGTCACAAGACTGGGAGCGGTACATTCCAATAAAAAGCAGTAGCGTTTGCTCCTGTGTGTGGAATGCGCATAGTTTGTTCATCTGTTGCTTGAACGTATGCACAAATCGTTCAGCCTTTCTGTTCGACTGTGGATGAAACAGAGCTATGGTAAGGTGAGTGATATCATTGGCTGTACAAAACTGTTCAAAGTCCTGAGCCATAAGGTGTAGTCCGCTGTCTATAATCAACACTAAACCGTGTTGCGGCTCGTGTTGGTCCCGTTGGTAGGTTGGCACCATGTAACAGGGATGGTGGCGTCTCGTTTTCTTCTTGTGTTTACTGGCGCCACTACGTTTGCTAGCGTTGTTTGTCTGGCAGCAGCAGCGTTTATCGATATCTAGTACGGTGGTACTATCTTTGGAGGGATGTCAAGTGTTTTCCGGGTCAGATTGTGTTGGGGAGTTTGGTTGTGACGGAGCAGCAGTGAGATCCGGCAGTGCGAGGACATACCGGCACCGCTGGCGGCATGCAGGCACTGCCAGATCGAGGGGATGTAGTTGCGAGGGCCACAACCTCGTTGTCCACCGGTCCCAGGACGTTTGAGTTGAGTGAACATTAACCCAGTGGTGAAACCTCCACTATTAAGGATCACGCCATTTGTTCGTGGATTGCAGCTCGCAGGGTCACTGAGTCAAAGTGCAACGAGTTGAGTGTTTGGAGTTGGCAAAATTAATTAGCAGTTCTTCACTTCTTATTATTAATCATTGGATTCCTTATTATAGATGAAATTCAACGAACGGTATTTTTCTGACTAGAGGCCTCTGACGCCCCAGTTACCTGCCCTGGAGGTTAGCGTATTTTCGCGGCGGTATACTATACCTAGTTTCAGTTGCCATCCAGTTAAGAAAATAACTCTTGGATGCCTGTATCATCGTTTACAAAGTTGAGGGACTTTCCCATGTCAATCCTTGGAGCATTTTCTGACGCCCACTTCTCTCTTGATTTGGTCAGATTGTCATGATAGTTTGTTTAAAAAATATTTTAATTTATGGTTATTACTGATGTGGTCTCCAGCCGACAAAAAAATTTGAACTTCTTGTCAATGAGGCCTTAGGCCGTGAATGCAATTGGTCTTAAGGAGTTTTAATTAGATATTTCTTAATAGTGAAATGTTGATGCCTTTTTTTAGGTATTTTAGTATCTCTTGGAGAAGTTTAACTGGTTCTTAAGAATTTGCTATCCAGGCCCTCAGCCGTCAAATAATTTGAATTTCTGGTCTATACGGCCTTCAGCCGTGAGTGCAACTTGCTTAAGAACTTTTTAATTAGACATTGTGTCTTAACAGTCAAGTTTGATCATTTTCCTTACTGTCAAATTTATTTGCAATTGTTTCCAAATAAAGTGTACGTGTTTTTAAAAAAAACTGAGCAACCAACGGTAACTCATTATGGCCCCGTCCACGCCGAATCCTCCCTTTCCCTAAGTACCAGGTCTCAAACACTTCAGGCAAACCTCTTAAGCAAAAAGTAGATGACAAAGCCTGAGTGTTACTGCGCGAAGCAGTCATGTGCAATGGCACTACAAATGGATATTTGCTAAAAGAGTCCACAATAATAAGCCAATGAGTTCTTATTCTCAGAAAACTAGTACCATGGTAGGAATCAAAACACTCAAAGGAAAATATGTAAATAAACATGTAACGCTTCCTTTCCAAAGATAAAAACTGAAAGCTTTGTGATTTCACTGCACAGATTTTGAAATTTTGTATCCGTACTTTGGACTTGGGAAGCTTACATATGGTAACATGTTCAATTTGTAGCTCCTGTGCAATGTCTGATAATTAAAGATCTGTATTGTGTAAAGTTTAATCCATATAATTGCCCTAGGTCACTCTTGAAACAGTTATTCTAATGGCTGGAAGAAAGACCATTTGTGTGGTAGCAGGTATTTCGAGGTGCTCTGTACCTTCGGGATTACTGAGACATATCTTTGTGTGTAAAACTTGTGCGACGTGATGTATAGATCTGTAATTGCTGAGGTTTCTTGTAAACGACTGAATATGTCGGCGAAGTGGAAGGGGGAGGTTTGCCAATATGACACACTGAGGAATATCTCTCGCAAAACTCAATACGTCAGAGCCTAATCACAGTCTCTCTAATCTGAGATTGTCACCTAAGGAGATATCTCCATACTAATTGATAATTTGTTTAATGCTCTCAGTCGAGGGTGTGTTTACTTCCTAACTTAGCTCAGGAAAGCGCCACCATCCATTGGTGTGGATGAGAATATTTCGAGGTATTATCAGCCTTTTGTCATGCATCGGAAAAGTGTTGGATTGATGGTAAATACAGCGATGACGGGTTTCCCAGTTCACCACTCATTCAGCCATTGCGCAATACATTTTCACAGAGCGTAGATTCTCTACGGAACCCAAATTTCTTGAAACGTTATTCTCTCTTACGTTTATTTTATTTTTCTGTAGTAATTAGAGAACAATATATGCTGATTTTAGCCTTTATGACAGCTTTCAAGCGCCCAGTGCCTACAGATAGCTCAAAAATAAGTAAGTAATACCGAAAAACTACAGGCTGACACTGTTGTGATCTGTCCGCACGTATTCGCTAACTGATTTAGCTGCAAACAGTACATTTGCGTACAGTGTCTCTTCATAAGAGATACTGGCGATACGATGATCTGGCGGGAAAGTCCAATAACTCGACTTCGCCGTCTGAGAAGTTGCTAAGGAGCTATGCTGACTGAGAAACAAAATACAGACGTCTCTTCTCCTACCACTGTTGTTCCCATTCTGATCGGTTCCGTTGGTTACCTTGCGTCCCCAAAACACAAATTAAACTGTTGCGGACATAAAGTATAACTTCGTATTTACACACTTAAAAATAGATTCTACTATTCTGATTGTTATTCTTGCTGCTCTCAAATTGGAGCAAACACTCTACTGACATCAGATTCAGAGACGAAGGAGATCAAAGATCTGAAACAACCCTTGAATAAAACTGTGCAATATGACTCGTATTCTCACAGATTTGTTCTTCTATCTTTGTTCCAACCTTGTAGTTACTGTAGAATATTTTTCTGCAACTGCTACAGTTCTCCTTTCTGAAAGTGTGTCTCTCCATGTTCACAAATACCAGCAGGATATCGCTGGTTTTCATCAATTTTTCATACAGTTATGAGTTCTAGGATGGAACACCCTCTTGAATTACTATAATTTTCCGTGACGGTGTCGACAATCATTCATTAGTTCCCGGTTTTCCATGTAACTATTTTACAGTTTTAATGGATGAGGCTACTGCATTCTGACTTAGGTTTTTCCGGTCATCCCATTACTGCGTAAAGGAGCCTAAATCTAAGAGATGTTTCGCTTAGTATAGAGATAATAGCCCAACGGCAGCAGCTTGACACTTCAAATCATGCTTTAAAGAGGATATGTGTGATATGGAGACATTGGGCCTGGCACTCGAAGTACACTACTGGCAATTAGAAATGCTACACCAAGAAGAAATGCAGATAATAAACGGGTATTCATTGGACAAATATGCTATACTAGAACTGACATTTGATTATATTTTTACGCAAATTGGGTGCATGAATCCTGAGAAATCAGTACCCAGAACAACCACCTCTGGCCCTAATAACGGCCTTGAGACGCCTGGGCATTGAGTCAAACAGAGCTTGGATGGCGTGTACAGGTACATCTGCCCATGCAGCTTCAACACGATACCACAGTTCATCAAGAGTAGTGACTGGCGTATTGTGACGAGCCAGTTGTTCGCCACCATTGACCAGACGTTTTCAGTTGGTGAGAGATCTGGAGAATGTGCTAGCCAGGGCAGCAGTCGACATTTTCTGTGTCCAGAAAGGCCAGTACAGGACCTGCAACATGCGGTCTTGCATTACCCTGCTGAAATGTAGGGTTTCGCAGGGTAGAGCCACGGGTCGTAAAACATCTGAAATGTAACGTCCACTGTTCAAAGTGCCGTCAATGCGAACAAGAGGTGACCGAGACGTGTAACCAATGGCACCCCATACCATCACGCCGGGTGATACGCCAGTATAGCGATGACGAATACAGACTTCCAATGTGCATTCACTGCGATGTCGCCAAACACGGATGCGACCATCACGACGCTGTAAACAAAACCTGGATTCATCCGAAAAAATGACGTTTTTCCATTCGTGCACCCAGGTTCGTCGTTGAGTACACCACCGCAAGCGCTCTTGTCTGTGATGCAGCGTCAGGGGTAACCGCATCCATTATGTCCGAGCTAACAGTCCATGCTGCTGCAAACGTCGTCCAACTGTTCGTGCTGATGGTTGTTGTCTTGCGAACGTCCCCATCTGTTGACTCAGGGATCGACGCGTGGCTGCACGATCCGTTACAGCCATGCGGATGAGATGCCTGTCGTCTTGACTGCTAGTGATACGTGGCCACTGGCATCCAGGCTACAATCCGACCTTTATCAAAGTCGGAAACGTGATGGTACGCATTTCTCCTCCTTACACGAGGCATCACAACAACGTTTCACCAGGCAACGCCGGTCAACTGCTGTTTGTGTATGACAAATCAGTTGGAAACTTTTCTCGTGTCAGCACGTTGTAGGTGTCGCAACCGACGCCAACCTTGTGTGAATGCTCAGAAAAGCTAATCATTTGCATATCACAGCATCTTCTTCCTGTCGGTTAAACTTCGCGTCTGTAGCACGTTATCTTCGTGGTGTAGCAATTATAATGACCAGTAGTGTATTTGACGGAGTGGGAGTTTGACTGGAGAGGCTTAAGGCAGACGCTGGCTCCCCGCTACCTTGTCATTCACAGCGGCCTCAGGTAGCTCTCCAAAGGAGTGGCGGGTCTATTGGAAGCTGTAATTAGCCGAGTCCGTCTGGAGAAATGAGAACTGCGTTGGCAGATAGAGTCCGCCATCTCCTTCGCCTCGATTAGACTAATTCAGGCGATGTCTTGGAAGACCATGTTTGAACACCCGCTAAATTGTTTTATGTTTACTTTATTAGAGCATGGCCTCGGCCGTTACGCTTCATCTCTCCAATAGATAACCCTAGTCGGAAATAGCCACTTGTGATATTTGTACGACACAGAAAATCGCCTCCACTTTCTGTTCTCTTCCATATCGCTGCGCCACCCCACTCCTCCAGATACGCAAACGGGAGACAAAACACCGACTGATACCAAACTCAAACAAGAAAGTGGAACAAAAACTACGGAATTATCTGCTAGATGTGTACTGCGCTGTTTCAGCGGTTTTTGCGGCCGTGTGGCAAACAAAGGGACGCCCGTACTCCTTTCCCAGCGTCGATAGCGGGACAAAAGACACTTGATTGCGCTACATACAACTGTTAGTTTTGTTATTACCATCATTACACTCACACCCATCAAAGGATGACGTGAATGTCCTGTGATGGCTATGTAAAGCAACTGAAACGCTCCTCGGAGAAACGGCATTAGTACAAAAATCAAGTTTTTGGGAAACGACACGAAAGTGTCCGGTATCATAAAGGCAGAGATATATATGGAATTTGGTATTGCATAGTGATATGTTTACACAGTAAGAAACATAATACGAATTTACAAATACATAAAATGTTACATTTCACACAAAGGAACAAAAACTACTGTGGAAATATGTCATTTATGCTTCAAATCACAGATATCATAAACACATTTTCTTTGTTATGAGGCATTCATGAGTATAACAATGTACCAGAAACATTCAAAAATGACATTACGTTTAGAGTGCTTCTGTTTCCTCTTCTGTTTTTTCATGAGGGCTTTTTCTTGATCATTTAGGAGGTAGCTGTGTCTCCGCATTGAAAATAAGTACTTTAGCCACTTAAAATTTTCAAGGCATGCACTAGAAAACACAAAATCTATACCATTACATATTTCTGGTCCTGTCCAGACGCACCATCACTTATTAGAACTAGATGTCAAAATCGTAATTCTGATGTAGGTAAATAGCATTGATGTAACACCACTGACTCCATTTTTCCCACCAGTTTCGTGTTACGTAAACACAGTAACGCAGTCATCAGCCAGGGAGTGTACACTAAAAACATACTTTAGATTACATTTACTTTCATTCCATATGATCCATAGTGAGGAGGTCCTCCAGGATGTAGAACATGTCAGAAAAACAATAATACATGACAGATATTTACAACTGAAACAAATAAGCTAATGTACCTTCCACAGGTCCCAAGTGGAATGATAGTTATATGAAGCATTGGACTTAATGTGTGACAGCGGAAGGTTTTGCATTTAGTCAATTCTAATGCATGTCTCCTCAGTTACTTTGTGTTTGTGCCTTTAACATTCTCTTTTGTTGTCTGAATGCTTCTGCTTTGCGCAAATAAAGCTCCTTTTTTCTTCTCAGTTTCTGTTTGTCTTCCATGACTAACTCTAACTTCTCTGTTGCAGCAAGCATGTATCATACCGCGGAAAGCCGAACTTAAAGAAATTACAAGTTTCTTTGTGTGCCCATCCTCCGCAGTAAGCACGTAAATACTTGTTTTGTAAATAAAAGTGCCTTTTCCTGCTTCTAGTTACTTTATTTATCCCATACGCGTTTCGCCTTCTCCTGTTCTAAGGCATCATCAGTGGGATCTATAACGATACAGTTTTGTTAGTTTTAGATTATTACACAGTTCACTTAGCGATTTTTTTGGTAAAAAAAGTAATTACTTACGATATGCTGATTTGCGTTTCCTCACATCTGGTCTGGAGGTCGCACTACCACTTTATCACTGCCATATAATCACATCTTTGTCTTCTCGCCTTCCACACACTGTTCACCATGTTTCTCACTCTTTTTTGTGGTGGACTACTGTTCTTTTGTCAGTCGATACAACTATTTCGTCGTTCACTGTTTTTCACAACGTAAATATTGCGACTCCTTCACGTGTTTCATCTTCTTTGGGATGTTTACCCAACCTAACGAAGTACATGTTTGAGACTAACTTCTATTTATGAAGTTTATACCGTGTGTGTATGAGAGAGAGAGAGAGGAGAGAGAGGGGGGGATGGAGCCGACGACTTTTTTTGTGGGGTGGGGGGGGGGGTGTACTAGCCGTTATCAAGTGGTTGAAAACTTTGGTGACAGCTGATTTGACTTTTCCTTTCAGTATTCTGTGAAGAGGTTCATGGATGAGTGACTGTACAGATGTTGGGTTCTATTATTACTATATGAGACAGTATTATTTTATTAATACTTTTGCAAATATTTTTCTATAATTTTATCTATTAGTGTAAATAATGAATTGCTTGGTGATTCAACAGGATTTTCGATTCTGCTTTGGTTTTCTGTAACTGGTAATTTTCTTGCATGGTTAGGAGGTGTTTTTTATTGTTGATTCTAATTATTTTCATGTCATCTTCTCTAGTGTTTGGATTATGGTCATTTTCTCTTAGATGTTCTGCAAATGTGGAGTGGTTTGTTCCAAATTTCCAAGCTCTCATGTGTTATTTCTATGTGATATCAAAAGTTCTCCCTGTCTGCCCTATGTATGTGCCTTCACAAGTGTTACACTATAGCTGATATATACCCGCTTTCTGGTATGTGTGTCTGTTATTTGTCAGTTTTGGGGTGTATTTTTGTATAGAACTGTCTGTTGTGTATGCTATGTTTATTCCCTGTCTTTTGAAAATATTGGTTATTTTATGGGTGAGTTTGTTTTTGTATGTCATTGTGTACCATCTTGTGTTTTCTTTCATCTTTTTCTGATTATCCTCTGTAGTGGTTTTGGGACTGTGTGTTTGTGTTTGGTTCTGTTGTGTTGTTGTTTGTGGTTTGGAGCATTCTGGTTTTATTTTACTTTTAATTTTGTTGTTTAGCTTTGTGACTGTGTTATTATTGTAACCATTATTTTGTGTTATCTGCATTATTATGTCCAATTCGTTTTGGTAGCTTTCTTTAGTGAGTGGTACTGTGTTGAGTCTATGGTGCATGTGTCGAAGCGCTGCTTGCTTTTGGGCGTGTGGGTGGTTCAAGGATTGGGGAATGATAATGTCTGTTGCTGTGGGTCTACGGTAAATTTCAAACATATGCATATTGTTCTGTTTTTTGATTGTTATATCCAGAAAGTTTATTTGGTTGTTCTTTTCTCTTTCAATTGTGAATTTTATACATTTATGTATCTTGTTGATGTCAGTATGTAGTTTTTCAATTTTTGTTTGTGGTTCATCTATTAAGCAAAGGATGTCATCCATATACCTGAACCAATATAACATGTTGTATTCTTTTGCTACTATTTTTTGTGAAAATGATCTGTTCAGTGTGGTTTACAGAAATCTTTGCTAAGGCTCTTGAAACTGGGGACCCCATTGGTAATCTATCTTCTTATAAATAAGATTCATTATTGAACTGGGAGTAATTTTGTTCAGTTATGAGCTTTATTAGTGTGCATATTTCCTTAATCTGTTCATCAGGGAGCTGACTATAAGTTTTCTGGTTCTTATCGATAATTTCTATTGTTTCCGGTACTGCTATGTTGGAATACACGCTTTCTATATCAAATGAGAGGAGTGTTGCTCTGTCTGGAATTTTTTATATGTTTCATTTTTTGTGTTAGCTGTGTAGTGTTTTTAATGGTTCTGTCTTTCAAAGTACAAGTGCCTGGCCGCCGACTACTTGCCACGCGCGTGGGCGCAATAATGAAACAGACTTCACTAAACCAAACCTTGTTGAATATGCGCAGGATTTGACATTTTTACAAATTTTTATAACCTCTTTTCGTTTTCTTTGTATTGGTATATGGAGATATAATAATGTAAAGCTGACATCTCCAATTAACATGAGGTAAGCCTATCTAAAAGACCGAGAAATAAAGGGCCATGACCCCTCCCCACATCGCTAATAGATAGCAACCGATTAATCGTACGACACGGCCTAACACTGTACACATCATCGCAATGCCGGAGTACAGTCGGGGAGGAGGAGGGGGGCGATATTATGTAGTACCTAAAAAACTACCTTCCAGTATTAATTTATATGAATATTTTGTTTTCCTCATTAGTAATAAGAAACTTCTACATTGCCGCAGAAGACGGCAAAGACAGGCCGTTTCAATTATCTTTGTAACAAAATAAAAATGTTTGGGGAATATTAAATTTTTTTAACTACTTTTGTTTCAGTCTCACTTGAGAGTACTTATGTTTTAGATACCACACAAAAATTACGTGTAATTTTTACTCGTGCGTCAACAATGTAGTAGTAAATGATATGTGTGATAAAAACGCCAGAAAATACATATATTAAGAGTTATCATAGACACAAGAATATTTTTATTTATTACGCCAATATTCTTTCCCAAACATGACTTTTATCTGCAATCGTAAGAGGCAGTAATTTGTTCCATCCTACAACACATCTAATACTATATAAGTGCTAATCATCAAGATTTAGTCGATGGACTGTAAGATCGGCAACCACAGAAAATTAGAGCGCTAAGTTTGCTGCGAAATAGGGTTTGTGTGACTTCAGTATTGGTACGTTGTATTGTATTTTTCTCACGTTGCGAGGAAGACTGTTCTTGGCAGCAATTTAGTTACAACAGGAACTCATGCCTTTATTCCAGCTCCTCCGCCATATAGTTGCAGCTGTATGTGGCACGCCACACCTTCTGCCAGTTTCTCTGATGGAACATCCACCTTCCTCGAAAAGAACAACTCCACCTCGAGTTCATCTCTCGCTGTGAGCCACTGCAACAGACTGCCTGATGTGTATTTCTGCTTGCCACTCTTATACTGAAGCCAGGAGAGGAAGTAAACATATTTATGTCGAAAGGAGTGGCAGAGGCAGAGGCATGCGCTGCAGACACAGCAGCGGGGGTGGTGATGGCAGGGGGGAGGGGGAAGGGGAAGGGGGGGGGGAGGAGTGTTGGCCCGCCACCGTCGGCTCACTCGCTTCGGCCTCGCCCCGGCACCAGACTAGCTGGCCAGCTAGCCCGTCAGCCGCCCTGCCTGGCTTGCCGTAGTTCGCGAGCCGCGGCCGGTACAAACCCACCCCTTGAAGGATCACACGTTTAACTGATCTTGACCAAGTCTACAGTATAACCTAACGCAGGTAGACATATTTTGCTATAACTTAAGCGGGCCCCTCTACTTTTGAGGTTTCATTGAAATATTTAACGAAAATAAAGTTAAACAAAACACTCTTAGTAAACATAGATATCAAAATACACAAATATCAAAAAACGTTTTGCATCTCCTCGGTCCCCAGAATTCCTGTAGACAGACGTTGACAGTGGATATTGTATCACAGACACAGTCCCTTTGAGTGTTCAGATATGTCACTAAACCCGCCCAAAGATGTAAACAACCATGCATGAGCAGCGCCTTGTAGACGGAAAGGGCCCGACAGCCTTTCAGTTCCAGTCATTCAACCAGGAAGGTGGTACGCGGCTCGTGTTGTCTGTAGTTCAACCATGCCTAAAGAGTCAATACCGCGGTCGATTGCGTCCGGATTGTTACTTCGTGCCAGGAAGGGCTCTCAACAAGGGAAGTTGGTGGTTGCTTCAAATGGCTCTGAGCACTATGGGACTTAACATCTATGGTCATCAGTCCCCTAGAACTTAGAACTACTTAAACCTAACTAACCTAAGGACATCACACAACACCCAGCCATCACGAGGCAGAGAAAATCCCTGACCCCGCCGGAAATCGAACCCGGGAACCCGGGCGTGGGAAGCGAGAACGCTACCGCACGACCACGAGATGCGGGCACAAGGGAAGTGTCCAGGCGTCTCAGGGTGAAACAAAGTGTGTTTTTCGTACATGGGGAGGGGGGCGGATACAGAGAAACAGGAACTGTCGATGACAGGCCTCGCTCGGGCCGCCCGAGGGCTGCTACTGCAGTCGATCACCGCTACCTACCGATTATGGCTCGGAGGAACACTGACAGCAACGCCACCATCTTCAATAATGCTTTTCGTGCAGCCACAGGACGTCGTGTTACGACTCAAACTGTGCGCAGTAGGCTGCATGATGCGCAGCTTCACTCCCGATGTCCATGGCGAGATTCATCTTTGCAACCACGACAAATGGTTCAAATGACTCTGAGCACTATGCAACTTAACTTCTGAGGTCATCAGTCGCCTAGAACTTAGATATAAGTAAACCTAACTAACCTAAGGACATAACACACATCCATGCCCGAGGCACGATTCGAATCTGCGACCGTAGCGGTCACGCGGTTCCAGACTGAAGTGCCTAGAATTGCATGGCCACACCGCCCGGCCAACCACGACATCATGCAGCGCGGTACAGATGGGCCCCACAAAATGCCGAATGGACAGCTCAGGATTGGCATCACGTTCCCTTCACCGATGAGTTTCGCATATGTCTTCAACCAGACAATCGTCGGAGACGTGTTTTGAGGCAACCCGATCAGGCTGAACGCCTTAGACACACTGTCGAGTGCGTGGAGCAAGGTGGAGATTCCCTGCTGTTTGGGGTGGGCTTATGTGGGGCCAACGTACGCCGCTGGTGGTCATGGAAGGCCCCGTAACGACTGTATGATACGTGAATCCCATTCTCCGACCGATAGTTTAGCCATATCGGCAGCATCCTGGCGAGGCATCCATCTTCATGGACGACAATTCACGTCCTCATCTTGCACATCTTGTGAATGACTCCCTTCAGGATAACGACATCTTTCGACTAGAGTGGCCAGCATGTTCTCCAGACATGAAGCCTATCGACCATGCCTGGGATAGATTGAAAAGGGCTGTTTATGGGCGACCTGACCTACCAACCTCTTTGAGGTTGAAGAATCGCCGCTGAGGAGTGGACCAACAGTGCCTTGGTGAACATGTGAATAGTATGCCACGACGAATACAGGCATGCATCAGTACAAGATGCTACTGGGTATCAGAGATACCTGTGTGCATAGCAATCTGGAACATCACCTCTGAAGGTCTCGCTGCATGGTGGTACAACATGCAATGTGTGGTTTTCATGAGCAATAAAAATGACGGAAATGATGTTTATATTGACCTCTATTCCAATTTTCAATACAGGTTCCGGAACTCTCGGAACCTAGGTGATGCAAAACATTTTTTGATGTGTCCATTGCAACTAGCTAGGAATCACAAGACGCAGGAAACTATCCTTTCTTGTAATCGCTCTGCATTAAATCTGGCCTTAAGAAAATACGTATTCTACCAAGACAACTAAGCAGACTATAAAGGTAACAATACTGGTGGCAACCTTGCCAAATACTTGTATCATTCACTTTTTGGGCACTTATAAAGTGTACTCATTGTCTCAGAAACAATAAGTGCCGCAGGACGGAAATTACGTTCTATTGAAAGACTTTCTTTTATATCGTAATGATTACTGTGCAATTCACAGTTAAGTGTTTCATAAAGGGTTCACAAAATCACTTAAATTTCTCAATTGTTCCACTTATGTACGCAGCTTGAAAAAAATGAAACCAAACCTTTATGTGTGAGTTCAATTTTTTCTTATGTTATACCAGTTTTAAGAGCATCCTCTGTATGGCGGTGGCAACAAAGACTGTTTGCAGGCGTAGAAGAAAGATAGTGGTTCAAATATCGTGGAAATAACGTGCCGCAGAAAGAAAGCCAAATGTAAACTTCCACGGCCGAAAATGTCCCAATTAATAACCGAGCGAGGTGGCGCAGTGGTTAGCACACTGGACTCGCATTCGGAAGGACGACGGTTCAATCCCGTCTCCGGCCATCCTGATTTAGGTTTTCCGTAATTTCCCTAAATCGCTTCAGGCAAATGCCGGGATGGATCCTTTGAAAGGGCACGGCCGATTTCCTTCCTCATCCTTCCCTCACCCGAGCTTGCGCTCCGCCTCTAATGACCTCGTTATCGACGGAACGTTAAACACTAATCTCCTCTTCCTCCCCAATTAATAAAATGTTCCAACTATCGTGATGTGGTCGAATAGATATGACATTAAAACACAACGTTTCGTCCCCCTTTTTAAAAGGGATCGAAGCTTCTTTGAATGTCCAATTTACATCCTGGCTCGCTACTGACAAGGCAGGTTGTGAATCGGACTTTCAAAGAAGTTACGATCCGCCTTAAAAATGTCCTCTGCAGATGGGGACGAAACGTTTATTATTAAGGGTAAATTCAACCAGGGCATAATAGCCTGGAACATATTATTAATCGTGAAAAAGCGTCTGTTTTAGTATTGCGTCCCCAAATCGTCCCTCTCATTCCTCGCACGTCCAACCTTACGGAAAGAAACAACATCCGGCACACACTCTCTCCCCTAATTCGCTATACTTTAAAATCACCTGGCTTCTTTCAGCGTTTCTGATGTCCTGTGATTATGGCACGCGCCCAACAGTACTCCAGAAGATGTCGAACAACCGTAGTGCTGGCAGTCTCCTTAGTAGACTTCTTGCGTCTTCCAAGGGTTGTGTCAATAAACCAACATTCCTGTCGCCTTCGCCATAACATGTGAAGTCTCCCCAGGTACGTTGTTTATATTTGTAAACCCTAGGACTTTTGCTGGCGCTATAATACTCAAATTCGTTTTACTTATCACTTTCTCGAAGCGTGATGAAACCTTCTTAGTGATGTGGGGGGAACCCCAATCATTTTATTTTTTTAGTGTAGTTGTCACATTTTGCATCGCGAAGATATATTTTCAACATCATTTTGCAATTATCTTTGCTCTAAGTTAACTATACGGCACTATCACCTGCCAAAAATCTATGAGAGATGTTCTGATTGTCTGCTAAATAGTTCATATAGATTAGACATATCAGGAGGTCTACATCACTCTACTTGTGGAATCCCACTCATGACTTTCATTTCACTATGTGACTTTCGTCAGTTACTGCGAACTGTGGCCTTTTAGACCGAAACTCACGAATCCAGCCGCACAACTGAGATGATAGTTAGTAGGAAAGCAGTGTTGTTGGAAGCTGCTTATCAGAAATGATATTAAAAACCTTTCTCGAACTCTATAATTATGGCATCAATTTGAGAGCCTCTGTACGTAGTATGTAAAGTGAAAAAAGTAGCAGCTGTGTCTCACAAGAGTGATGCTTTCCACATAGATGCCGGTTTGATGTCAATAGGTAATGTATTTCGTGGTATTTCATAACGTTGGAACAAAGTATTAGTCGATGTCAATGAAATGGATCTGTAACTGAGTGGATTGCGGTCTCTTTCGTAAGTATTCGGTGGTCTATGAGACTATCCGTTCTTCTCCCTCACCATAAATACTAGAGTAGTCCTCATGAATCATAGGAAAAGTAATTAAGCCGCTGAGTCGTTGATGCACAAGATGCAGTTCTAAAACGCTAGCCTACTCAAGAAAGACATTGCCTGTGGAAACATAATCGTCCAGCAACGAGTATCACACGGCCATGACCATAAAGCGCAACGTGCCTAATAATGCTGTCATAGTTTTCTTACTTTCAGAAATAACAGAGAATTATCCTGTATTATTCACTTGATATATTCATGTTATGTCATTAAAAGATACCGAGTAACTTCCACTTTGGTGTGTCATCGACGTATCAAATGTATGTTTACAGACATAGGAAATTACTTTCACGCAGCAATTACAACTAATCTCGTTGTCTAAATTGCGAATTGTCTACATCAGCCATCACAAGGTCAATGAGGAGGCGATGAAAGCCACATATTGTAGCTTGCTCCTTGAAAATATCGACGCATTGTAAAGAGTAATAAGCAGCAGCTCTCAGTTTCAAAATGGTTCAAATGTCTCCAAGCACTATGGGACATCTGAGGTCATCAGTCCACTAGACATAGAACTACGTGAACCTAACTAACCTAAGGACATCACAGACATCCATGCCAGAGGAAGGATTCGAACCTGCGACCGTAATCTCAGTTTCTAACTAGCGGGAGAATAGCATTTTACCTCTTCTGTGATAGAGTTACAAAGAGCTCCGTCGAACTCAGAAATTTTGTCATCATAAGACGTTTCGCCACATTCAGTAACCAAGAGATCTAGAGGTAAGAAGCATAAAATACTGCAGAACTGTTGCTGAAAATACATAAATCTGTCACTGAAGTCGTATCACTGAATACTCTGTGAATTGTGTTTCATTCAGCAACTACTCTCACAGCCAAAACAAAACCAACAAAATCAAGCAAAAGAAACGAAAAACAAACTCTCTTCCTGGTTGAGCGATAAGGGGGCGAGAAAGGTAAACACATGCCAGATAAGAAGACTTGTGGCAGACGTGTTTGCCAACAAAGCTCCTTAGTAATGTCCTCCAGGTCGCATTTGTTACTCTGCGACCACAAGGCATATCATTTGCTGGCAACAAACGAATGTCAGCTGCGTCAGTCACTTTCCTGTGAAGCAAGTCGTAATCGGTATATATATATATATATATATATATATATATATATATATATATATCCAGCGGTAATGTTAGGTGACTCACCCTATATATATATATAAATTAATCGCAACATTCCGGAAGACAGACGGGTGTTGACGACGTTTCTACGGTTTACTACAGTTGTCAATGAATGTGTATCCGATAAGTGGCTAGTATGATGACGAACGATGGGCGGTATTCTTCCACAAATATATACAGTGTGAGTCACCTAACATTACCGCTGGATATATTTCGTAAACCATATCAAATACTGACGAATCGATTCCACGCACCGAAGGTGAGGAGAGGGGCTAGTGTAACTGGTTAATACAAACTATAAAAAAAATGCACGGAAGTATGTTTTTTAACACAAACCTACGTTTTTTTAAATGGAACCCCGTTAGTTTTGTTAGCACGACTGAACATATAAACAAATACGTAACCAGTGCCGTTTGTTGCATTGTAAAATGTTAATTACATCCGGAGTTATTGTAACCTAAAGTTGACGCTTGAGTACCACTCCTCCGCTGTTCGATCGTGTGTATCGGAGAGCACCGAATTACGTAGGGATCCAAAGGGAACGGTGATGGACCTTAGGTACAGAAGAGACTGGAACAGCACATTACGTCCACATGCTAACACCTTTTTATTGGTCTTTTTCACTGACGCACATGTACATCACCATGAGGGGTGAGGTACACGTACACACGTGGTTTCCGTTTTCAATTACGGAGTGGAATAGAGTGTGTCCTGAGATGTCAGGCCAATAGATGTTCAATTTGGTGGCCATCATTTGCTGCACACAATTGCAATCTCTGGCGTAATGAATGTCGTACACGCCGCAATACATCTGGTGTAATGTCGCCGCAGGCTGCCACAATACGTTGTTTCATATCCTCTGGGGTTGTAGACACATCAACGTTCACATTCTCCTTTAACGTACCCCACAGAAAGAAGTCCAGAGGTGTAAGATCAGGAGAACGGGCTGGCCAATGTATTCGTTCTCCACGTCCTATGGAACGCCCGTCGAACATCCTGTCAAGGGTCAGCCTAGTGTTAATTGCGGAATGTGCAGGTGCACCATCATGCTGATACCACATACGTCGACGCGTTTCCAGTGGGACATTTTCGAGCAACGTTGGCAGATCATTCTGTAGAAACGCGATGTATGTTGCAGCTGTTTGGGCCCCTGCAATGAAGTGAGGAGCAATGAGGTGGTCGCCAATGATTCCGCACCATACATTTACAGTCCACGGTCGCTGTCGCTCTACCTGTCTGAGCCAGCGAGGATTGTCCACGGACCAGTAATGCATATTCCGTAGATTCACTGCCCCGTGGTTTGTGAATCCCGCTTCATCGGTAAACAGGTAGAACTGCAACGCATTCTCTGTTAATGCACATTGACAGGATTGCACTCGATGATTAAAGACATCACCATGTAATTGCTGATGTAGTGACACATGAAACGGGTGAAAGCGGTGACGATGCAGTATGCGCATGACACTACTTTGACTCAGTCCACCGGCTCTCGTAATGTCCCGTGTACTCATGTGTAGGTTCATGGCAACAGCAGCTAACACACTAACTGCACAAGCTTCTCCTGTGACGGGCCTGTTACGGACCCGTTTGCGTGCTACGACCATACCTGTTGCATACAGTTGGAGGTAGATGTTTTGCAATGTGCGGCACGTTGGATACTCTCTGTCCGGGTACCGTTCTGCATACACCCTGCAGGCTTCAGCTGCATTTCGTCGACACTCGCCATAGATGAGTATCATCTCCGCCTTTTCAGAGTTCGAGTACACCATGGTGACAGTTCCTACAACACTACACTATCACAGACGTCTGGTAACACGGTGTACTACAGTTGGTCTGCGTGCGGAGACGAATGCAGAATAACAATAGCAGCAAGCGCTACATGCGGACACACGTTCGGTCTGTGGAATCGGTTCGTCAGTATTTTATGTGGTTTACGAAATATATCCAGCGGTAACGTTAGGTGACTCACACTGTATATATTTGTGGATGAATACCGCCCATCGTTCGTCATCATACTAGCCACTTACCGGATACACATTCATTGACAACTGTAGTAAACCGTAGAAACGTCGTCAACACCCGTCTGTCTTCCGGAATGTTGCGATTAATTTATCTCAAAACGATCGTTCTTGAAACGTACAACTTGACTTCCTAGATAACACTCACCCCAATACAGGGCACAGGTCTTCCAAATTGTCTCCACTTCTTTCACCTCATTTTAAATACACGCTGAACACAATGTCACAAATGTTAGACTTTACTCCGTTTTAGATTCGTTATCTAATGTGTAAACGACATTCCTCAGTGCGTCAAAAACGATTACACTTTTCATGGCATGAGCCACTACACACTTGATTAACATAAGACCATACTTCACCACAGTTGTAGTAACATGCAACACCAAACCGCCAAGGAGAACGCAGTTTTATATCATATGCAACGGTACATACTGTTATACTTACTAATTTGAGCGCAGAAAAGTAAACTGGAGATCATACGCTTTACACCCTATGCATCACGATCAGTTGGACTGACGCCGGTCTGTGTCAAGCGGCCGCTGACTGATAGCGCTGAAATTGGTCTTACTATGCAGACAGCCACGAGCCCTTCCACAAACATTTTTCAGCAAGATTTTTCTATTACTGGCTGGTTAGAAAATGAACGAAACTGTCTCTAACCTTCTGTAGTATTGATGCTCTTAGCAGAGAGATAGAATACAGCTTGAAAAAGAAAGGAAAGTAACGTGTTTGAGATCACGGCTTGTGTGTTCGCACTTCATGAAGTTAAATACTAGACCACGAATAGGTTACTCACAACAACAGCTCAAGTGGAAGTCACCACTTCTAGTACCGTGGGCTGAAACATTATGCTAACACATGTGAAATTCGGTGGTCGGTTGGACAGAGGCTATCTTGTAATGGCTAAGGTGATGGTTCGATTCTCGTTCGGGATGCCAGTTTTTAACTGCCAGAAAAAAACCCTCTTCACCTCCAGTAGCGCCACGTAAAGAAAGAGGACTGTGCCGCAGTTCCAAATCGACATTAAACTTATCCATTCGCCACACGCTATTTGAATTCTTCGAGATGATACTGTCCCTTCATTTCGTTGTTTCCTCACGATGCCTAACTCCTCCAGCTCTCTATGAACGGCGTGATTTTAACTACTAGTGGAAAAGAACTTGACAGATGACACTGACACCTCATTTTGTGGGTCAACAATGACGATATGCCAGGGGTTAGAGTCCCAGACAGACAGCACAGAACTATTCGTTGCATTATCTCCAGCCAAACTTGTGTACATCTCGCAACTGGTGAAAAAAACAATAAATAATTCATGTCTATTCGAGGCTATAAAGCAATAGTGAAATTTGCTGTGTTTCTATTCCCCCTAGGCAAAAATCATTTGTATCGTTGTTTCAGGTTCCAGTATCACGATTTTTGTGAACATATTTAATATATGGTTGTCCTTAGTTAACTATTCATACAGGTACTTTGTAGTCACTCCTCCATCACTAAAAATTTACTTCATGGCTTTTCTCACTAGTGCGTTGCACTTTCTTACATACCCTTTGTGGTTACTTCTCAGAGGCAATATGAGTTTCATAGGCTTCCCTGCGAAGTGCTAAACGTATCTTCATTTATGTCCAGGTTCGGGCCTTCGATTTTGTAAACTGATACTGGTGAACATTTCGATATTTTATGTCTCTTTACACCTAAAGGAGTCTCAATCAGACACGCAAGCTTTCTTTGGTTAACAGTGTGCTCAATGTCTGATTACGAACAACAATTCCTCATGTAATTTAATGAGTGTGATAAGACTTCAGCAGCGTTAGTTATTGTAATGAAGTTTAATTTAAAAGCGTTAAGGACTGTCTTACCTCTAATAAAGTGTTTTCTAGTATTAGTTGTGTCACAGGATTAGCTTACATTCTGACTTACAGGCCACAATGAGCAGTGTTGGGTAATGGTCTCTTGTGGTAACCATTTTGTATAGTCAAACGACTTTTCACTGGACTGGCATTCGCGAGGACGACGGTTCAATCCCGCGTCCGGCCATCCTGATTTAGGTTTTCCGTGATTTCCCTAAACCGCTCCAGGCAAATGCCGGGATGGTTCCTTTGAATGGGCATGGCCGACTTCCTTCCCCATCCTTCCCCAATCCGATGAGACCGATGACCTCGCTGTCTGGTCTCCTTCCCCAAACAACCCAACCCAACCCAAACGACTCCCACAAGGTACACACTTACCAGTGGTTCACTGTTTTTGCTGTCAAGTGTATGTCATCAACATTAGTATGTAATAATAAATGAAAAGCACCAGTTTGCTTTCGTTCTACAATATTATTTTTATTGCTAACCGGTTTTCGGCTTACAAGGCCATCTTCAGGAATTTACTGAGTATTATCACCACAGAACTTAAATGTTAGCAGACAACACTGGAAGAGAAGTAAAACATCTAGAGTGAAGTAGAAACATACAGTGAGTAACATCTTTGCAATGAAATAGTAAAAACTGAACAGTACATAAATAACAATGGAGTTGACAGGAAAACATTTAGCACAATATAAGAATAACATGCCTACATAACGGTATCTATTGATAAACAAAACTATTGAAATAAGATAAACTTAGTACTAGGCAAGGCTGCATCAAGAGGTATGAAACATGGAGAGTGATACACAACCAATTAAAAAGAAGAGACAGTTGTCAATGTAAATACAGAATACACGAAGAACTTAAGCTATATCAATACGATAAACAGAAATTAATAAATGCAGGAAAATTGAGGTGTTTGTAGAACAGAAGCAAACTGGTGCTTTTCATTTATTATTATAATGTTGTTCTACCAAGAACCGACGGAAGATTCTGTTAATATTAGTATGTAATGTTTCCTACATTCCTGTTTTCGTTGCGGACTGGAAACAGACAGCTTTTAAATGTCATCTTGCAGAATTTCTGTCCAAGGTCGACGCACATACCGCATCAGTTGACAGAACACATCTGGGTGGAGTCTGATTAAAAGATAACTTTTTACCATCGCATCTGAGGCATGCTCTTTGGTGACTTACCAGGAGACTGGACAGGTCAGTCTATGACCCATTCGGCGGCCGGTGTGACCGAGCGGTTCTAGGCGCTTCAGTCTGGAACCGCGCGACCGCTACGGTCGCAGGTTCGAATCCTGCCTCAGACATGGACGTGTGTGATGTCCTTAGGTTAGTTAGGTTGAAGTAGTTCTACGATCTAGGGAACTGATGTTAAGTCCCATAGTCTATGACCCATTCATCCCTCACAGTGTGTGCAGAGTTAACTTTAATGTGAGGTCTTGCATTATCTTACTGAAATACGACATTTAGTACCCTGGGCGTGAAGGATAAGGGAAAAGAAAGGGTCTGTCACTCTTGATAGATAGTGATGTGCATTTCCCTTCAGAAATTAGCAAACTAGTTGTGTAGCCATGTCCAATACATAATGGTTCAAATGGCTCTGAGCACTATGGGATTTAACGTCTGTGGTCATCAGTCCCCTAGAACATAGAACTACCTAAACCGAACTAACCTAAGGACATCACACACATCCATGCCCGAGGCAGGATTCGAACCTGCGACCGTAGCGGTCACGCGGTTCCAGACTGAAGCGCCTAGAACCTCACGGCCACACCGGCCGGCCCAATACATAATGACTCCATGACTTGAACAACTGTCAGTCTCGAGAACTGGTACTTCCTCCACCCTCCATCAGGTCGCGTAGGAACTTGTTGGCATTGTTCTGACTGCCAAAAGGAATCCGACATTCATTTTTCAACACCACAGAATGCTACTGATTGACCCTAATCACTTTGGTTCTAAACCATTCAGCTCTGTTTTATAGTGGTAGCAGTAAACAACGCAAGTTCCTGGAATCTGTCATCGAAGATTTGTCCAGAGACTGAGACTTTGTAAATTATACATAGATATTAGTTGTTGTTTGGATAGCCTCTTCGTTGAGAACCCCTAACCCACACACACACACACACACACACACACATATATATATATATATATATATATATATATATATATACCATAATCTCCATATCAGACGCGTCCGACGCGTCCGCCTTCATAGAACAACAATGCAATATATGACAATCTACATGGATTACATTAAGTCGTGAAATCAATGCTTCATCACCAATTGAATATTCAAATGGCTCTGAGCACTATGGGACTCAACTGCTGAGGTCATTAGTCCCCTAGAACTTAGAACTAGTTAAACCTAAGGACATCACAAACATCCATGCCCGAGGCAGGATTCGAACCTGCGACCGGAGCGGTCTTGCGGTTCCAGACTGCAGCGCCTTTAACCGCACGGCCACTTCGGCCGGCTAATTGAATATTCATTCGATACAATATATATATATATATATATATATATATATATATATATATATATATATATATATGTGTGTGTGTGTGTGTGTGTGTGTGTGTGTGTGTGTGTGAGTGTGTGTGTGTGTGTGTGTGTGTGTGTGTGCGCCCATTAATCTTCCACACTGCAATCCTGAGTCAATGTCATCGTTACTCATACTGCTTTATTGCACTGCAGTCGAATGTGTGCGCCGTGTGACGGTGCGATGCTTTCATGTAATGCTATGCGTCAGGCTTGAGCCAGCTTCCTGTTTTTATGTTAATTATGTTTGCAAGTTACTCAGTCAATTGATAGCTGGACTGTATCTCCTTTTCGTAGTTTGTATAATGCAGAATTTGATGTTAAAATGAAACATACGTGATGACGGAAGACCTTAAAACTTCCCTCTAATAAAGTATGAGGGGCGATGAGTAAGTAATACAACACTTTATTCTGAAATCAGGTTGACTTTATTCAGTATTCTTTTTGATGCAAAACTTTGCTTTTCACCATAATCTCCGTTCGATGTGACGGCCTTACGCCACCTTACTAGAACGGCCTGTGTTCTCGCATGGTACCATTCTATTAGTCGACTTCGGAGGCAATAATGTTACCATCACCTGCGTAGTGTATCCCACGAAGTACATCCTCCATTGGGCCAAACGGATGCAAGTCGTAAGGTGCGAAATGGGGGTTGTCAGTTAGAAGAGGAAAAACAGTGCAATGAAGTTTTGTGAGCTCTTCTCGGATGCACAGGACTGTGTGAGGACTTGCATTGTCTTGGAGAGGGAGAAGTGCATTTGCTTTTTCCTCACGACGAACACGTTGAAGTCGTTACTTCAATTTCCTGAAGGTAGTACAATAGACTTCAGAGTTGATCGTTGCGCCATGAGAGAGCTCATCTAACAGAATAACCCATTAAGAGACCCTGAAAACCTTCGTCATGACTTTAGCGACTTTGAACGTTTACTTCAGAGGAGATGTGATACGGCGCACCTCCACGGATTTGAATTTAACTTCCGGTTCGAAGAGAAGAACCCGTGTTTCAACTGTTCAAATGTTTGTCAATTCCTAAGGGAGCAAACTGCTGAGATCATTGGTCTCTATACTTACACCCTACTTAAAATACCTTAAGCTAAGAACAACACACGCATTCATGCCCGAGGTAGGACTCGAACCACCGGCGGGAGTAGCTGCGCAACTCGTGACATGACGCCTTAAAGATCGCGGCCACTCCGCGGGGCAACCCATGTTTCATCGCATGTACGGTGTGCGACAAAAAAATTCCACGAGAAAGCTTGCAATGCCCAAGAGATTCCTTCGGCGGGGAACCCAGCGGGCACACACGTTTGAGTACCTCAACTGATGGACAAGTGTCTCAGCACTACCCACAGAGACTCCAGTTCAGCAACGACATACTTACTTATCTTCCGTCGATCACTTTGAATGAGAGTGTCCGCACGTTCCAACATTGCAGGAGTCACGGCTGTGTATGGCCGGCAGATGGTAGGTCGGACAGATTTGTTGCGATGTTGATAGACGTCTCACCCAACGACTCATAATGCTTTTTTTCACTGCCAGGCCTCAGAAGACATTCTGCAAGTGCCTGTGAGGATCTGCGATGCTCTGGCTTTCCACCAAAAGAGACTCAATGACAGCTCTCTGCTTGGAACACACCTCCGTTACATACGCCACTTATCAGAACCTCATGAAATATGGATACTGGAGCGCGAGTATTCCACGCTGTACCGCAAAAAATTCAGCATTATCAACGAAAATTCACTGGGAAAAAAATACGTTGCTTTATTTGCTGATAGCCCCTCATATATTCTATTATTTAACGTATTGGGTTTGCAATTGGTATATGGCTGGTGTGTTAGCTGAGTCTCGGCGAAGCAATTGCAACCGAGCGTTTCTTGGTGTCCTGATGAGCCAGGGTTCCCGAGGGATGCTTACCTGGATTTCTGAATGTCGTGCCACAAGCGGCTAGTTCCCCACCCCCTGTGGTGCACTTTCCCGGTCGTTGCTGACCGCTCACAGGCTATTGTGGGCTGGGCGCCACTCGCTACCAACGGACATTGACCTATTCACAAAATACGGACAGCGACTGGTAGACGTGCTGTACCTGACGACTAGTAGTGGTGTAGCAGCAAATAAATAGAAGAAAGGTATACGCAACTGCAAATACATTTCTTCCATTTCACACAGTTGTAGATTGTAGCAATATCTAATCCTTCACACATGTATGAATGTCTTAAGGTCGCTGCAAAGTAGTTCGTCAAACACAGGTAGTACAAAACAGTATTATATGGGTGCCCAGGCCACGACACTAGTACAAATAAGTATCTCCCTGTGCGGAAGCTGGCCGGGTTGGCCGAGCGGTTCTAGGCGCTACAGTCTGGAAACGCGCGACCGCTACGGTCGCAGTTTCGAATCCTTCCTCGGGCATGGATTGTGATGTCCTTAGGTTAGTTAGGTTTAAGTAGTTCTAAGTTCTAGGGGACCGATGACCTCAGAAGTTAAGTTCCATAGTTGAAAAATGGTTCTGAGCACTGTGGGACTTAACTTCTGAGGTCATCAGTCCCCTAGAACTAAGATCTACTTAAACCTAATTAACCTAAGGACATCACACACATCCATGCCCGAGGCAGGATTCGAACCTGCGACCGTAACGGTCGCGCGGTTCCAGACTGTAGCGCCTAGAACCGCTCGGTCACAACGGCCGGCTAAGTCCCGTAGTGCTCAGAGCCATTTGGACCATTTGAACCTACGCGGGGCCGGCCGGAGTGGCCGAGCAGTTCTAGGCGCTTCAGTCTGTAACCGCGCGACCGCTACGGTCGCAGGTTCGAATCCTGCCTCGGGTATGGAGGTGTGTGATGTCCTTAGGTTAGTTAGGTTTAAGTAGTTCTAAGTTCTAGAGGACTGATGACCTCAGATGTTAAGTCCCATTGTGCTGAGAGCCATTTGAACCATTTTTGAACCTGTGCGGGAGTCACAGCAACTGTACGTCGCTACACAGTCACATAGGGACACTTAGGTCGGCCTGGGAGGAGTTCCCAGAGAGCCGAAGTTATTAAGGGAACCACTCACGTGGAGTAGGAAATCCAGGTTTGAGTCCCAGTCCACTACAAATTTTCGTGTGTCACTAGTAAATTGTGCAGCTCAAGTGTAGTCGTATACACAAGTGTGGATACATTTGTTCTGTTTCATACAGCTGTAGATGGTAACAATGCCTCTTCCTTCAGACAGGCATGCATGTCTAAAGGGCACTGCATAGTATACAAAAAAAAACAGCCATTTTGGAGCAGTATAACAGCTGTAAAAGAAACAGCTGGAACTCTAGGAGACATCTGTGATTCCTTATAACTGACCTGCTTTCTTTGTTGGCCAGGGACCGGTTCTAGGTCATAAAACATCTTCCGTGCCAACACGGGGTACATCGCATTCTGCACTCATTATAGAGCATATGATGCCCTTAGAAGACATCAGTGATTGACTGCTACGTGAAACTGAACAGCCTTCGAAACAATTCTGACGATTCTTCTCCGATGTTACCTCTCAATAAAATCAAAATAAATGTGCTGTACCTGGCAGAAGCGTTGAAGTCAAATCTGAAACTCATTTACAATTTTCTGCTAAAGGTCATGCATTTTTCGTCAACTTTCTAATCGTTCTATTATTAAACAGACATAAATCAGTGATAGATTCCAGCAACTCTTGTATTACATCACAAAACGACGACAGTGTAATAACCTTAAATTTTGATCAGAGCTTCTCTATCGACGAACAAGATTTCAACCGCCTGCATCATTTTTCCTCAAACAAAAATATCGACTGGTGCACCACACAATATAATTCAGCTTATCATTACTATGAGCGCAACGATGACGACACTGTGACATTTTCGATACAATTCAGAACAAAGATGACAATTGTAAAGCCACCTCTGACATTTTTTACGAATTTCCAGTTAAGCCATACAGTAAATTTTGTTGGACGACACTACACCATATTAACAAAGTCAAAGAATTTCACGAATAGGACACACTCCCACAGATTTACAGACAACTTACCTACACTGAGAATTTATTGATTTATAATGTTCGAATTTCCCTGATGCTATGACCAAAGAGTTCTATGAACAGGATACACGTACACAGCTTTACAAACACACTTACACTGTGATCTGGATTGCTACTAGACTGATCACTACAACATATTTGTCTTTTCTTATCTTATAACGTTGGACTGGCACTTATATTTGGATTTACAATGCTGTTACTCAGAATGATTTCTTACCATTTATCAGATGCTATCTACAGCTTGTTGCTTTCGAAATTTTTTTCTCTACGGTCAAAAGGAACATTTGTGCAGAGGTACAATTTCCTTTTCTCATGATCTATTGTAGTTTCAAATATTTTGTTTAGTACTGGATGTTTCATACTTATGGCTGTATGGTGTTGTTCGTGTGGGAGACAACTGATGTAGACAGAACAGGGAATTTTATTTTGATATATTTCAGATGAGTTGTGTTATGAAGTGTAGTGCATATTTGCGTATACGATGATGATGATTACTGATGATATTTAATGAGGTATATGTTTATTATTTATGTGGCTTACTTATTTGATGTGTTATGTTAAATTACTAATGAGAAGATAATAATGCTGATGATCAATAATATTGAGGTAATGGTTAAGGCTAAGGGACCCTGTTTTTGTCGAATTTGACTTTCATTTCACGTGATTGTATTTCTGGTTTATAAGTGTAAAAGATGAGTTTGGATCGGTCGTGGCAGGTTGACAATAGTAACTGTTCTACAGCTGTTTGCTACTACACTAAAGTTTCTTTTGTATGATATGCAGTTGCACTTTCTTGAGATATTATGCAAGCCTGTATATACTTGTTAAATCTATTTTCTTTACTCTATGAGAGCAACACAACAGGCTAGAGCCATGCTACCTATTACAGCAATGTACATTTCTGGTTTAATTGCTACTGTATACTATGACTTTTTTCATGCCTAACAATAATCTACTGCATTATCCTGACTATTTGTAATCGTGGAAACTATGATTTTCTTTTCTGTACTGATTGAATTAGGAAATACATACACAGCTGAACAAACAACACACACAACCGATACTACTACAGCTAATTTGTGTCTTATCCTTTTGGAAACTCATGCTTTGTCTTTTCAAAAGGTGGTACACAGGTCATACTATACTTTATTTGTATTATATTTTTGATAGATTGTAGAGTGCTTTGCTTTTGTTTCATTACCTATAGGTATGATAGACCATGGCATATATTTTGGTTGACGTTTATGGTGAACCTTAGTCTTGTAATTTTTTTATCACTAGCATATTGTAATCCTATGTACTTAAGTGTTACTGAGCCACCACGTGCTTTTAAATGTTTCCATTTTTGCCATAGTTTTATCATAATTATGTTAAGGAGTGAAAGATCTAGTTACTTCATCATAGTAGTACAGTCAGCTTAGTACATACAGAAGTAAATGGTAAGCGTTCAGATAATGGTTTCATGGCAGACACCATGGCTAACCATGTATCGCACCTGATGAATTTTCAAAGTTTGTACAAATCCATTTTTAACAGGTCTTACTGGTTGAGAACAGGTCAGGCTCAGCCCCTGTCAGCTTATGGTATGATTTTTATAATAATTTGTACATATTTCTAGTATCATGGTGAGTCTTTATGATGTATTTCTTTTGAAGATATTATATTAAGGAGACACTTTTTGTACATATGATGATATTTTTTGGGGATTTCATGATGATATTTTTTTCCTGGTATAGAAGGTGTGAGATTAAGGTTACTTTTAAGTGATTTGCTGCTTTTCTAGACTTGATTTCTTTTTCTTTATGGTCATTTGTGATTTGATATCTAAATTCTTGTTGCCTGGTGATTACTCTTTTTCTGCTATGTGACGATATTTATCTTGTCAATTGTGACAGATATTAATTATTTGGAGGGATTCTCCTTTTTGTTATGTTGATTGATGCATGACGAATGACGTAATATTATCTCTTTCCACTGGTACAATAGGTCTCGTGTACTGTACAAACATTCCATTTACTACTCATGTCCTATTTGTTCCTGTTGTGGCGTAGCAAGACAGCCACGCCACGCCACGCCACGCTAAGCTCACGCAGATGCGCGTGAGGTCTGAAACAGGATACGTAATGAATGCTATAAAGAAAAGTACGTAGCTTCTGGAATACTTAACTATAATCCATACTTGTGGTACATCGCTCTTGACGATACAAGTGAGACTCTGTAGATACATGCAATGTTACTAATGGCGCCTTGCTAGGTCATAGCCATTGACTTAGCTGAAGGCTATTCTAACTATCTGCTCTGCAAAATGAGCGAGGCTTCGACAGTGTGCATCGCTAGCTACGTCGTCTGTACAACTGGGGCGAGTGCTATTCCGTATCTCGAGACCTGCCTTGTGGTGGCGCTCGATCAGCGATCACACAGTGGCGACACGCGGGTCCTACATGTACTAATGGACCGCGGCCGATTTAAAGCTACCACCTAGCAAGTGTGGTGTCTGGCGGTGACACCACATTCCTCCCCCGCAAATCGGCGAACGGTCGTGTTATAAGGCTTCCGCCCGCCGTGGGGAGGACCCCATGTTGACGTATGCGATGAGGTGTGGAGCCTAACAACAGGCGAGGCTGTGCCATCCGCACCCGGCCACTCGGTCCGAGGAGATCTAGGAAACGCCTGAAAACTTAGTCCAGGGTGCACGTCAACATCTGGTGTATGCGCCCGTAAAGAGACAGGAGGGGCCGAAGGGTCGACCTCCATTGCGTCGGGGTATCCGACGCGCGATGACGTCATGTGGTCCGGAGCGGGCAAGAGTTCCATGGCGGAGGACAGCTGGTCACGGGAAGCGATCGGCGGCGCGTGACCCAGGGAGGCGCTTGGCGGCTGCAGCGAAGCGTCCACTGCGGGCGGCGCCGGCGGGAGAACAGGCGGCGGCGGCGGCGGCGGCGCGTCGCCATGGGGCAAAATGGAAGGCAGCGTCGGTAACACCTGGGGATGAGGCGAGCCAGTAGATGGGTCCCCAGGGCGCTGACCGGACGGCACCGTCGCTGAAACCAGACGGGGAGCGGCAGAACCCAGGCGCCGACAGAGGCGCAGCTGATTGAGATGCCGACGCACCTCACCAGAGGCCCCCAAAAGCAAATACATCGCGCGGCCGAGGCAGCGAAGAATGCGCCCTGCGAGCCAACGCCGTGAACCGCGATAGCTGCGATAGAATACAACGTCGCCTGGAGCAAAAGCAGGAGTCTGCCGCTGCACAGGAACCTGATGCGGCGGATGCAGGGTTCGATGAGGACGACCGTGGAGCAACTCAGCCGGCGAGCGACCATCTCGGGGCTGAGAGCGATACGAAGACAAAAAGAGCAACAACGCGTCCTCCCGAGAAGGCTACTCTTTCAACTTCAACATCTGTGACTTGAAAGTCCGGACCAATCGTTAAGCGGCACCGTTGGACTGAGGCGAAAACGGCGCGGATGTCAGATGTTGAATACCATTGGCCTTGCAGAAAGACTGAAATTCTGCAGACATGAATTGTGGGCCATTGTCGGCAACAATAGTCTGTGGAAGACCTTCAATGCAAAAGATACCAGACAACGCGTGGATGGTGGTAGATGACGTCGTGGAAGACATCCGGACAACAAAAGGAAAATTACTGAAGGCATCTACCACAACCAACCATCTAGCATGCCAGAATGGACCAGCAAAATCGATGTGTAAGCGTTGCCAAGGGGAAGTGGCTTTTGGCCATGCAAAGAATGTCCGCGGTGGTGCGGATTGTTGTTAGGCTCACGCCATGCAAGAAGAGCACATATTTGTAATCGCAGCATCGATTCCGAAACAAGTACAGTGCTGACGAGCAAGTTGTTTCGTTCGCATCATACCCCAATGTCCTTGGTGGAGAAGCCGTAAAACAGAGGACTGTAACGAACGTGGTACCACGACTCTGGACTGATCATTATCAGAGCGCAACAACAAAACACCACGTCGAACAAAAAGTCTCTCCTTGTGAGCAAAAAATCTGCGAACCAACAGATCCTCGATCCGTGACTTTGACAAGGGCCATTGCGTAGCAACAAAACGCAAAACGGTAGCAAGGACAGGGTCAGCAGCTGTGGCTGCAGCTACACGACGAAAATCAATCGGAAATGAGTCGACCACGTCATCGGTTTCCGAATCAATGAACATGCAAGCAAGTTCGGAAGAATCGAATGCTTTATCCTCAGCAACAGGCAAACGGGACAACGCATAGGCGTTGCCATGCTTAGCAGTGGACCGATACAAGATATCGTAGCGGTACTGCGAGAGGAAAATAGACCAGCGAATGAATTTCTGCGCTGTACGTGGACGTACAGGCTTGTTCGGATGAAAAAGCGATGTCAAAGGTTTGTGGTCTGTGATGACGGTAAAGTGACGACCATACAAGAAATCATGAAACTTTGTAACACCAAAGACGAGAGCCACAGCTTCTTTCTCTATTTGCGAGTAATTTCTTTTCGCAGACGAGAGCAATTTGGACGCAAAGGCAATAGGGCGATCATGCGATCCATCTTTGTGCGCAAGCACAGCACCGATCCCGAAATCCGATGCATCTACCATCAACAAAAGGGGTTTCTGGGGATCGAATGGCGTAAGGCAAGTATTAGAAAGCATCGCCGATTTCAACTGGCGAAAGGCGCGTTCGCATTCCGTCGTCCAGACGAACGGAACACCTTTACGGCGTAAGCGATGAAGCGGAGCTGAAATGGAAGAGGCATTGCGCAGAAAGCGATGATAATAGTTAATTTTACCCAACACGCTCTGTAGCTGCTTCAAATTCTGCGGCGAAGCAAGTCTTGTATGGCACGGAGGTGCTCTGGACTGGGATGTATGCTTTGTGCATTTATGACATGTCCCAGGTATGGTAAGTCACGAGCAAAAAACACACATTTGTCCTTCCGCAAGCGAAGACCATTTTGTCGCAACACCTGAAATAATGTTCGTAGATTCGCTAAATGTTCATCTGCTGTCTTTCCGGAGATCACAATATCGTCCAGATAGTTCGCAGCAGTAGGGACCGACGCACGAACAGTTTGTAAATATTGCCGAAACAATGCAGGGGCGGATGCACACCCGAATGGCAGTCTTTCGAATCGGTACAAACCAAGATACGTGTTAACCACCAAGACGCGCTGGGATTCTTTGTCCACCGGTATTTGCAAGTACGCATCTGCGAGGTCCAACTTCGAAAAGTATTTACCTGGGCACAGTTTATCAAAAAGATCTTCCGGGCGGGGTAAAGGAAAAGTTGCAGTCACTAGTTGTGGATTCACAGTGGCCTTGAAGTCCACACAAAGTCTCAATTTTTCCGGAAGGTTTTGGCAAAATTACTTAGGGTGAGGCCCAGGGAGAAGCCTGCACACGTTCAATTACACCTTGTGATTCTAACTCGTGTAATGTTCTTACGACATCATCACGCAATGCGTGAGGAACATTGCGCGCTCTGAAAAATTTCGGTTACGCATTGACTTTCAGTTCCAAATGTGCTTCATAGTTTTTAGCGCAACCTAAGCCCGGCGCAAAAATGTCTGCAAATTCTTCATACAGACGAAAGACACTGTCTGAAGGCACAGTCTGATTCACTGATAGGACCTGATTTACTAAAGACATGTTAAACAACTGAAATAAATCTAAACCAAACAAGTTCACTGCAGAAGAAGAATGAAGAACGTAAAATGACACAAGTTTTGTTTGTCCCTTGTATGTTGCAAGAAGAGTGCACTGTCCTAACACAGGGATATGCTGTCCTGAATAACTAGTGAGCTGAACATTTGCGGCACGCAATGGAGGTTTGCCCAGTTGTTGGTACGTGTCGTGATTGAGCAATGAAACTGCAGCTCCGGTATCGAGCTGGAATGGTATGACCTTGCCATTAAAGTCCAAATCTACAAAAAGTTTATTGTCCTACTGACGACAAGAGCGACTGTCTCGTGCAATTTGAACAGACACTGGTACAGAAGCACTTGCTAATTGACGTGATTTCCGGCGACGTCGACGCACACTTTGTGTGGGACGAACACAGTCACTGTTAGAGACAGTGGCACTGGACGAAGTGGAATTAACTACATGAATATCCAAGGGCGAAGGTTCACGAGCCTGAGTATTCTTGGTTCGATTCTGGCGCGAAGCAAAGGGCCTGGAATGATTAAGAGTGTCTGATCTGAGCTTTTTCTGGCAAACACTTTGAACATGTCCTTTCTTATTACAGTAAAAACAAATAGCTTGGCGTGATGGGCAATTGTCACGCAAATGTCTAGTTGCACACCGTGGGCATGATTTCACTGCATTTGTATGCTGGCGCGGCACACCTGGTTTAGAGTGTGGCGGCAGCTGCGTGGACGTGCGCGGGGGCAGTTTACCAGTCGGTGCAGCGCGCCCGGCGGGCCGGTTAATGTTACACACAGCTGGCGAAGTTGCAAATGATTCCAGAGCAAAGTCAAGTGTGTCTTGTCTATCTATCCAATATGTCTATCACTTGTTGAAGGGAGGGATTAACTAGTTTCAAAATCTGTTCCCGTATACGAACATCAGAAACGTTCTGTGCTATTGCATCACGTACCATAGTATCGGAATAAGGGAGTCCACATTCACACTCAAAAGCACAATCCCGAGTAAGGCCTTGCAATGTTGCAACCCACTCCCTATTAGTCTGACCGGCCGTACGTTTCGTACGAAAGAAAGTATACCTTTTTGCAACTACATTAACTGTTTCCTTGAAATAGGCATCTAAAGCAGACAAAATTTCTTCGTAGGACAGAGTTGCTACGTCGCTACGGGGAAATAATTTCACTATCACACGGTACGTTTGCACCCCTACACACGACAATAAATGAGGCTGCCGCTCGTTACCTTGAATTCTGTAGGCGGCGAGATGAAATCCAAACTGGCGTGACCACTCCGTCCATGATTCCCTAGCTGGTTCATAGGGACGAAATGGGGGTGCAACTGCATATTGTGGCTGTCCAAGGGCATCCAATAACGCCTGCGTCTGCTGATTCTGCAAGCGATAAAATGTGGACAGTACATCTGGCGAAGCCATGACACAAGTAAATCAAGTAAGGATAAAGAAGAAAATCGTTTTAATCGTCGTCGCCAACTGTTGTGGCGTAGCAAGACAGCCACGCCACGGAAGTAGCCGAAAGGCACGCGCTAAGCTCACGCAGATGGGCGTGAGGTCTGAAACAGGATACGTAATGAATGCTATAAAGAAAAGTACGTAGCTTCTGGAATACTTAACTTTAATCCATACTTGTGGTACATCGCTCTTGACGATACAAGTGAGACTCTGTAGATACATGCAATGTTACTAATGGCGCCTTGCTAGGTCGTAGCCATTGACTTAGCTGAAGGCTATTCTAACTATCTGCTCTGCAAAATGAGCGAGGCTTCGACAGTGTGCATCGCTAGCTACGTCGTCTGTACAAATGGGCGAGTGCTATTCCGTATCTCGAGACCTGCCTTGTGGTGGCGCTCGATCAGCGATCACACAGTGGCGACACGCGGGTCCTACATGTACTAATGGACCGCGGCCGATTTAAAGCTACCACCTAGCAAGTGTGGTGTCTGGCGGTGACACCACAGTTCCCATAGTTAATGGAGCTCCTATATTTCCATTGTATGTTTACTCTGCACAGATAGTTAGCCTATGTTAACATGGCGATTTTCTTGCAATCATGTGAAAAGTGTCTTGTCATAAAGCAACTACGTTTGCACACTTTAACTTTTGTGAATGTATACAGCAACTTCTTTTTCACATAGCTGCACTCATGTTACTGAATGTGACACGCTTTGCTCTTGATAACTTTTTTTTCAGATGCTACCACCATAGCTTTGTATGCAACGGTTCTGGTCATGCTGCGACTAAGTTTGCAAATTACATTGAATGAAACAGGGTGTTGCCGTGCCATTTGTTTGTACTGAGACATATTGGACTTTATGTACACTCTTTTCTTGCTAATGTTGCTACGTTGGTTATTTGCTTAGTTCTAAGCCACTTCTTTAATGTTAGGATGTACTGCATACTGGTAATTTTTGTTCTTCAACGTAACACCTTTATCATTTTGTTTCTGTGTAATATGTATGCTTTTTTCACCATTGTATTTCATTGAATGGGCATACACACCTGTTTTCATATGATGTATTGCACTTTATTTGCGCTCTGCACAGATACTACAATATTTTTATTGGTATCAACTGTTAGCACTCATGTTTTATTTGATCAGGGACTGTAGACTCTTATACCCCGGCTTGTGATTAGCCTGCACAGCACTTAAGGTTGTACATTCTGTGGATGTCTCGTGGAGACATGTTTGTGATGAGTGGTTAGGTTCTTGCTACATTGCGGATGGACTATTGTTCTTCAGCGCATTTTGAGCTTGCTACCTCCACATTACTACTCCGTCGTCAGGCCTCGAGTGGCCTACCGGGACCATCCAACCGCCGTGTCATCCTCAGTGGAGGATGTGAATAGGAGGGGCGTAGGGTCAGCACACTGCTCTCCTGGTCGTTATGATGGTATTCTTGACCGAAGCCGCTACTGTTCGGTCGAGTAGCTCCTCTATTGGCCTCACGAGGCTGAGTGCACCCCGAAAAATGGTAACAGCGCATGGCGACCCAGATGGTCACCCATCCAAGTGCAGACCACGCCCGACAGCGCTTAACTTCAGTGATCTCACGGGAACCGGTGTAACCACTGCAGCAAGGCCATTGCCCCTCGTTACTATCAATTTCAAATTTTTCTGATGGCAGTGCAAGTGAGACCGCAAGGTAGTTGTGCACTGTTCAGTTATACCAAACACTTCTGAAGGCTGTCAGTGGGACTGCTAGATTATCCTGCACAGGTCAATTATATCAAATATTTCTGATGACAGTGCAAGTGTCTCTGCAAGATTGTCTCACTTTGCTTTTCAAATAATATTTAAACTGTCATTGTCAGTGGGACTGCAAGATTCTCCCTCAAAGTGTCATATACATTCCCCATTCGCTTATGGTTGGCAGTTAATTACAAGTTTTACTGCTCTGAGGACATTTTTTGTGCCATTTAGTTCACGTGTATGTTGAAACCTAGGGTGGTGATAAACATTTTCTTTGTACTTAGGACACTACTATGTGCAGTACATATATGTGTTCTGTAAGCTCTCTGTACTAAAAGTCTACACATGTAATGGAGTGTGCATTACTGTCAGTGTGCCCTAATATTTATTAAATACTAAACTTGTAACAATATGTTAGCAATAATTTGTACTTATTTTCTGTCATGCATATTTTTATTATTACCTGTGTACTCGTGATCTGTGAAGGAGGAAGTTTAATGGAACTGAATGTATACCAGAAGTAGACTGGCAGGGGTAAATAATAATCTTACTTTTTTTCCCTATTGCAGCGCCATCGGACTAACTTGGTTATTGTAGTGAGAATTGCTAGGTTTGAGAGGAAAGTGTATTATTTAGATGTTAAGACGTTCATTAAATTGAAAATCAGCCATGAGCACTTTTTCACAGTATCCAAAAAAACTTACTGTTGTCATTTCTGCCTATATTTCATTTTTCCCCTAGCTTTGTCTTACAATCTTTAATTGACCATTTTTCAAAATGGAAAAGTAGCCAGGTGTTTTCGGAAAATACTTCGATTTACTAATAACCTTGAACTCATTGCACCTAACGAGTGTAGCTGTGTAGATCAATAGTAATTTTCAGGTTTAGCATTGTCGCGCGCAACATAGAGCTGTACTGCAACACGTTATTCACATTTGAACAGAATAGGGGTAAGGCATGCTGGTCACGCTTTCTGGGGACTGCTGTGTTGAATCTCATCAGCTTTCATTGGTTTCTCCTGTACTTTTCACTTGGATGCCGAACACTGCTTCGTTTTCTTAAAGTTGGCAGACCAAACAGTAAAATATGCAGCCATCATACATCCAGCATTTCATTTCTGATCATAAATCACCGATTGTCCTCTTCTGTTAGAAGACAAAGATGCATACACTAATGAGCCAAAACGTTATGACCCTTGCACACCGCGGGGTTGGACACCTCCTGGTGGTGTAGCGGGCACTTGATGCCGCAAGGAAAGATTGTAAGCGGAACAGAGACGAACGGTCAGTCACTCATTATAGCGAAGACCCTCACCAAAAATTCGGAAATTCACTGATATAAGGGGTCTGACACAGAGCGCATTGTTGTGGCCTTGTTGCTGGAAATGAGATTCTCTAAAATGTTGGTCGGCTTTTAGCGTACTACTGTCATGAGCAGATATGGAATGTGCTTGAAGAACGGTGAAATAAGGAGTAGTCCGTACGGTACTGGACCACCACATGTCATCACAAAACTTGCAGGTCGGAGGTTCCCCCACTCTGTAATCTTGGATAGGCAGCGATCAGTGGTAGATCTGATGACAGAGTATAAAGTGGTGCAGGCACAATTTTTTTTGGTGCACACCGTTGAAACGCCATTATTGAACACGGAGCTCCACATCACACGACCCTTATGCGCTCTTGTGTTAACCCAACGTCATCATCAGTTATGGTTGGTTGGTTACTTGGGGAAGGAGACCAGACAGCGTGGTCATTGGTCTCATCGGATTAGGAAAGGATGGGGAAGGAAGTCGGCCGTGCCCTTTCAGAGGAACCATCCCGGCATTTGCATGGAGTGATTTAGGAAAATCACGGAAAACCTAAATCAGGATGGCCGGACACGGGATTGAACCGTCGTCCTCCCGAATGCGAGTCCAGTGTCTAACCACTGCGCCACCTCGCTCGGTCATCATCAGTTATGATTGCCGTGGGTAAAGTATCACTGAGTGTTCACCGTGGATCAATAGAAACGGTGCCGCTTGTTGAATGAATGGCATTTCTTGTTACGCCAGCTCGATGGTTGGGCTTTACACGCCGTCATCCAGGCTAACGGCTGCAAGAAAAATTCACCGCGCCGCAGATGCCGGACGGTGAGGGCAGAATTATGCTGTGGGGTACCGTGAGTTGGGCTCCCGTGGCACCTGTGGTGGTAATCGAAGGCATCATGATAGCAGTGAACTGCGAACCACATGCATCGGTCGCTTAATGCCTGAAGCCTCCCCTTACGCCGATGACATCTTCCACCGGGATAACTGTCTTACAAGGTCATAATGATGCTACAGTGGTTCGAGGGGCATTATAGTGAACCCACATTGATGCCTTGGCCACCAAATGAGCCTGATATGTACCCATTGTAGGGAACCAGCTGCGTGCCCATAAACGACCATCCAATAATTTCAGGCAATTGCTGACTTGTGCGAGGGCATCTGGTGCCACATACTTCTGTAATTATGTCAATGATATGTAGAGCCCATGCCAAGCAGAATCTCTGTTGAACTGTGTTTCAAAAGTGGAACAACACGCTATTAAGCAGGTGCTCGAAACGTTTTGGCTCATCAGTGGGTTTGCTGCAGTTCTTTACATCTGGTTCATTGTAGAATAATTAGAATTGGTGGGTCCTAGGGAATGTTTATGAAATTAATCAGATGCCCTGTGATGACATGAAATCAGGGTAGAAAGGCGTGAAATTAAGTCACCAGAAGCCATTCGGGTACGCTGAACCTGCAGTGTAATGACTATTAAAAGATTAGCCAGATTGTGACTCAAACCCCGTTACCCTACCTACCCTTTCTTTTCACCTATCTTTATTCAGTCCATTTGTATGATCACCGTAAGGGAGATCGCCTCCACTGACTATTTAGCCATTGAATTTTGCCTTCCTGTACACGGAAGTAAGGCTTCTTGTTTCCACTAATGGTTCTCAGAAAAAATTGAATGTTTAAATGGAAGGGAAAACTGAAGACTTTGTTCTTCTTAGTTTCACTTGCCTAGCACTGGAAAAGAAATAAATTCATTATAAAAATCATCTTCTTTACGGTTAAGGAGAAACGTAAAGAAATTAAAAGAAATGTTACGTTACCAAATTAATATAATCCTCTGGTCTAACATCTGCACATTTTAAAAATTTCCTTTGGTAAATTTCTCATTGCTTTTGACAACTTTATTGATGGGTACTTCAAAAATCGTAGGTACTAAAGCAGTCCAGTGGCTACAACCTGAGTTCCAGATACGCTTGAGCTAGAGGAGGAAATTCCGTTGTATTTTAGATGCTTTTCGCTTTGCAAATGCTCAAGCAATCTAGATAGTCCTGGAGCTTGGAGAACTGGTGGTTGAGTGCTTACTAGTTAAACTGCCATTCCCACCACGAGTGTGAACATTTCTTTGCAGATAGGTCGTTTTATGTATGAAATGTTCGCCTTCACAAACGGAAGTACAGGCTAATCCATTTAACATAATGGAAATTGTGTTGCTGAAGAACGGTGAGCGTAATTTCATTTTGTTGATCTTCATTGCGATTAGATCCTTTTCGCTGACTATACCATACCAGACGGCACGCAGCTAAGAGGTGAGCAGTTGAGTTTATACATTTCGCATAAGGTTTCCCTAACTTTTTGAGACAATATTTCTGTTTTGTTCGGGTTCGTGGTGTAATTTACGCTAAATTAGTACAAATTTTGCTGTCGAGTTACCCGACAGGTTATTTTGATGTAGGTATGTTCCATAAAAAGTTTTCAGACATTTTCAGGTCTTGCGACTGTATGAACTGCATTGATGACAGGATATCTGTTTCCAGAATGAGATTTTCACTCTGCAGCGGAGTGTGCGCTGATATGAAACTTCCTGGCAGATTAAAACTGTGTGCCGGACCGAGACTCGATATCGGGACCTTTGCCTTTCTCGGGCAAGTGCTCTACCACCTGATCTACCCAAGCACGACTCACGCCCCCGTCCTCACAGCTTTACTTCTGCCAGTATCTCGTCTCCTACCTTCGAAACTTAACAGAAGCTCAGCTGCGAACCTTGCAGAACTAGCACTCCTGAAAGGAAGGATATGCAGAGACATGGCTTAGCCACAGCCTGGGGGTTGTTCCCAGAATGAGATTTTCACTCTGCAGCGGAGTGTACGCTGATATGAAACTTCCTGGCAGATAAAAACTGTGTGCCGGACCGAGACTCGAAATTGGGACCTTTTCCTTTCGCGGGCAAGTGCTGTACCAACTAAGCTACCCAAGCACGACTCACATCCCGTTCTCACAGCTTTCCTTCTGCAGAGTGAAAATCTCATTCTGTAAACATCCCCCAGGCTGTGGCTAAGCCATGTCTCCGCATATCCTTTCTTTCAGAAGTGCTAGTTCGGCAAGGTTCGTAGGAGAACTTCTGTTAAGTTTGGAAGGTAGGAGACGAGGTACCGGCAGAAGTAAAGCTGTGAGGACGGGGTATGAGCCGTGCTTGGGTAGCTCAGTTGGTAGAGTACTTGCCCGCGAAAGGCAAAGTTCCCGAGTTCGAGTCTCGGTCCGGCACACAGATTTAATCTGCGAGGAAGTTTCAGGATATCAGTTTCTCACTGCCAAGGATGATATTATATTCCAGCATAATGCGTTCTGTGTATTTTTAATTTTTTTTATGATACTGTTCATAAATATCGCTATACATTGATGATACAGGGTTACTGATGTGCTAACATAAATTCTGGAGGGTACGCATTGTGACTGAAATCGAGGTTTGTATATATTTCCTTCGCTTATGAAGCAACAAGCGGCAGCAAGTATTTAATTGGGGATGTCTCGTGGAATTGGTATGACTTTGACGATGTTGTACCCTTGACTAAGCGCGCAGCTATACGAATATTCCTACTCATGATTTCATTTCATTGAGGCAGGTGCCGCCGAACAGTACTGGCAAGGGTCTTTGCACACCTATTTATGAACGATTTACACCGATACCGTTTCATGTCGTTGTATTTTCGTCTGCTTCATCACAATAGTCCATTCGCTCCATTTACGTACATTTAATTCAATTTTTACTCTCGTTCAGGAAGAATAAGCGATGGCGTTTCACCGATTTCGTTCCCTCCCCCACCGCCTCCACATGCACACAACCCTTCCAAAAATTTTAGCTACTGGGTGGAGACACCACTGCAGATAAGCGTTCGAACCACGCTTGGAAGCGTGCGCACATAGTCTGAGGGTAAGATATTGTCCACGAAAACAATTGATTCGTATTAGAAACCCAAACAGGCAAAAATTTTCCATCGTAACTAACTATCCCTTATGCGCTGCTACTGCTCCTTGTTTCAGGTAGAGTTGGCGCCATTTCCTCTGACAGACAACATGTTACCATAATCAAACTGTGAATTTCAGTAGGTTAACACAAAGCTAGACACATGGTTAGAATTCGTGACTATTTTTTTCCAAATTGTCCTATAACAGGTAAAATCCTCAGGAAAGAGTCAAATCAAATCAGAATAAATTAATGCACTCTATCTTCAGGCCACAAGTGGCCCATCGGGTCCATCCCAACGCCGTGTCATCCTCACCTGAGGATGCAGATAGAAGGATGTAGTGGGACGCGAAATTGAAGCGTCACCCATCCACTAGTGTCAGCCCAGTTAGCAGGTGAATATAAGTTTAATTTAGTGTTTTTGTTTATGTATTTTTGTAATATTTGTAGTTGTTGTGAATTATCTAAAGTTTTGTATTTGTTTTTTATTTTTCATGTACGGAGAGGGCGGCGCAACGAACGGAGACAGCATCTTCACTGCTGGGGCCAGAGAGAAAATTGCTGGCCACTATACGTCGCGGGTCGACAGCCAGAGAGCAACAGAAGATCCTGAAACCGAGTTGATGCGTCATGCTTCTAAAAACTGAAAAATTAAGAATTTGTAATGTTTGTACAGCACTGACGTCATAGAAAGTTAATCATGTTGTAAAAATTCAGTCCCATCATGTCAAGGCTTAGGTTCACGTCTATATGTAGGAAGATAATATACTAGTGGATGCTACTAAAGTTTAAATACGTGTTCCGAGAGTTTATTTATGAAGAATTATGTTACGTAATTTATTTGACAAGATTATTAATTTTTGACAGCGTTCACCACGAGTGTGATTCCTGTTAGACCCTCCTCCATATTCTAAACGGTCGGGAGCTTATAGGAATTATTTCGAATGGCATTTAAACCGTGCTAAATTAATTGAAGAACCAATTATTGAAAGTCATCTAATACGAGTCCTAATTAGTAGGTTACTGTATTATGTAAAGGAAAGAAAAATTCTATTCTACAAATTGTCTTTCCGAACAGGAAAAGGAAGAGTTGGAATCCTTATTGTTATAATTTAGAGCCGTCTTCTCAGGTGAACCGGGGAGAATCTAAAATTACGTTTGTAAATTTAAGACTAAAGATCAAAAACTATTCTTTAAGAAACCTTATCCTATTCCAGTACAATTCAAAGAACTTATTGTGCATATAAACATACTCGGTGGGCCAAACTATTGCCTGAATTCGAAAAGATATTAAATGAATTGCCTCATCTAACGACAGGATTATCATCTATAGAAATTTTAGGCAAACGAATAATAGGTGAGCCTTTACTAGCTGCTCTACCTTGGCCACGCCACCAGTAAATGAGATCCAACAATGCATTCCAAACGAAAAAATTTGCGAACAGATTGTTAAAAATGCTGAACGGAGAATTAAAAGTTATAATCAACATGCTATAGAACCCTCATTTCAGGTAGGAGATCTTGTATTAGCACGATCTCATCCTAAAAGTTCTAAGATCAATAAGGAATGTAGAAAATTCTTCTTTATCTTTGAAGGTCCATATGTTGTACATAAGACTGTACACCCCAAAACGTTACTTCTTATGGAACCTTCATCAGGTGTAAATAAAGGATTATATAGTGTCGATCAAATTAAACCCTTCATTCCTAAATAAGTTAATATTTAGTATATGTTACATATGGACGAGCGTTCATAGTTTATTCATGTGAAGTTTTTCGTGATAGTTACGTGTTGTTTTAAAGAAATGACAGGAAGTTTAAACAAGTGTTCTACAATAATCTACCGGTACTTCAAAAAGGGAAATATAACTAAAAGGGAATTTATATGGAAGAACGTTTTGTTATTAGGTCAGAAGGAATTTTGTATATTTTATATTTACTCGGATAGTAGGAACCAAAGGGGATGGTTAATAATTTTAGGGACCATAGGCGTCCAGAGCTATATGGCTCACGAGAACATAGCAGAGTGCCTTTAATAGAGATTTGTATTAGTGTTAATGTAGAATACACCAAACGGGGCTCTCTCGCTTGTTTCTCCTAAATAAATTGCCATTACCCAACAAAGTGCCGAAGGTAAATAAAGCCGTGCCGAGATTCTAAAGAAAGTTTTGCTTGATTTCTTCTTGACCTCAGGCATAAATAAAGCGTTAGGGAAAAGAACGACGTAAAGCAAATAGTGCTATTAGTCATTGTGAGAAACTTATTAGTAATATACATTTTGGAAAGAATAACTCTAGTAAATGAATAAAACTGAAACTAACCTATGACAATTTAAACGCTCTGTCCTAATGTAACAACGTTAAAGAACGTACTAAATTATTATTTACTAGCAAATATTAAAAAAAAGGGAGTAATCTCCATATATTCGGTTATAAATTCCCATAATAGCACAATTAAAAGCAAATGACAAGTAGTCACAACAATATCGTCGTAAAAGGATTAAATCTATCTAAGAGCAAGGACTTTAGATACGGAAAATGTGAGAAAAATGTATAATATTAACAGTTAAATATTGTATATAGAAGAAGTTTTATTTTCGGTTAAAACCTGACAAACTGAGCTTGTGGGTGGGGTATGTAGTGGGACGCGAAATTGAGGCGTCACCCATCCACTAGTGTCAGCCCAGTTTGCAGGTGAATATAAGTTTAATTTACTGTTTTTGTTTATTTATTTTTGTAATATTTGTAATTGTTGTGAATTATCTAAAGTTTTGTATTTGTTTTTTATGTTTCATGTACGGAGAGGGCGGCGCAACGATCGGAGACAGCATCTTCACTGGCGGGGCCAGAGAGAAAATTGCTGGCCACTATACGTCGCGGGTCGACAGCCAGAGAGCAACAGAAGATCCTGAAACCGAGTTGTAGCGTCGTGCTTCTAAAAACTGAAAAATTAAGAATTTGTAATGTTTGTACAACAATGACGTCACAGAAAGTTAATCGTGTTGTAAATGTTCAGTCCTATCTTGTCAAGGCTCAGGTTCACGTCTATATGTAGGAAGATAATAAACTAGTGGATGCTACTAAAGTTTAAATACGTGTTCCGAGAGTTTATTTATGAAGAATTATGTTACGTAATTTATTTGACAAGATTATTAATTTTTGACAACGTTCATCACGAGTGTGATTCCTGAAAGTTTATTCAATGTGGTGTGTTGTAACTGACGTAGGTGACGAAGTCTGCACATGGTCATATGTCAAAAAAGTTCATTTATACAAAACTTACGTCGTTACACTACATGGGGCGTGTGGTCAGCACCACGCTCTCCAGGTCGTTATGATGGTTCTCTTTGACCGGAGCCGCTACTGTTCGGTCGAGTAGCTCCTCAATTGGCATCACGAGGCTTAGTGCACCCCGAAAAATGGCAACAGCGCGTGGCGACCAGGATGGTCACCCATCCAAGTGCCGGCCACTCCCGACAGCCCTTAACTTCGGGCATCTGATTGGTTCAAATGGCTCTGAGCACTATGGGACTCAACTGCTGAGGTCATTAGTCCCCTAGAACTTAGAACTAGTTAAACCTAACTAACCTAAGGACATCACAAACATCCATGCCCGAGGCAGGATTCGAACCTGCGACCGTAGCGGTCTTGCGGTTCCAGACTGCAGCGCCTTTAACCGCACGGCCACTTAGGCCGGCTCGGGCATCTGACAGGAACCGATGTATCCACTGCGGCAAGGCCGTTGCCAGAATAAAATAATGTCCACCATATAATGAAATATGAATTAGTACCAGTGGCTAACAACATTTCACTACTTAGTTTACGGTTTCCAACGTTAATTTGGACCCATAGCTAATTGAGAAGCACCTCTGAAAACTGGATGTACTACGCGGCAAACGAGGGAAACGCAATAGGGCCATACACATAGCAGGAAATCATCCCCCACCCATAAGTACAGAATCGCCATAAAACTCCTCGTACAACACAAATCGCCAGATAAGGGTAATCTTGGGCAAGACTGCGTTTTATGGGAAGAGAGTCAGAAAGAAATACATCCTGGTACCAAGAGTAGGAAGTCAGACAATGCAGATTACAGGGTGATAGTAATCAAAGTTAAACTTCCAAAACGCTGTAGAAGTAACACCACTGGTCGGAATGACTTCAAATTACAACGGAATGTTATAGGAGAAGGGGGAAAACCTACGGCAGAAGAAAAATAAATAGTCACAACGTATAGCAATAGATGGCGCTGTAAGCATAGGAATTTGATAGTGAACGACTACAAATGACAAATGACTCATACAACAATACCTAACGTGTACGTTTGACGTTAAACAAACTGTACTACTCAGTGTGCATTGGTGTGCAGTTGTGATACTGTTAGTTACATCCGCCACGGCAAGGTCATATCACATCGGAAGGGAAAAATTGGTTTTTAATTGTCCTGAGGTCAAAAACCGTATTAAAAGCATCACTCACATCGGTCTTTAACTGTCCAGAAAGCAAAAACCGCATAAAAAGAATCAATCAAAATCAAATCGAATTATTAGTTTCCGTGTGACTGGCGAAAAACGTGTTCAATATGCTGTCCACCGTTTCCAAATGATTCAAATGGCTCTAAGCGTTATAGGACTTAACATCTGAGATCATCAGTCCCATAAACTTAGAACTACTTAAACCTAACTAACCGAAGGACATCACACACGTCGATGCACGAGGCAGGATTCGAACCTACGACTGTGGCAGCAACACGGTTCCGGACTGAAGCGCCTAGAAACGCTCGGCCACAGCGGTAGGATCCACCATTTTCTGCAACAACTTGAAATCGAGAAACACAACTGATCGAAGTGTTTCCGGGTTCACGTTCAGAATTTGTTGCGTAATGCGTGCCTTCAATACGGCTAAGTGTGCAATCGGAACACTGAACACAACAGGTGATCGGGATGGCCAGGCTGCAGGGAAATGGCGGCTGATACTTGGGGTATTTCCGAAATGGCGCTTCTGCAGCTGTTTAACTGCATCTCCACACATTCACACTGTTGCAGAGCTGGAATGATGTGGTTGAGCGAAAGACACTCATAGCACTTACCAGGTGACAGGAGCGGAAGCACCTGTCTCTTCGAAAAAATACGGCCCTATGATAAATAATGCCGTAAACCCGCACCACACAATGAAATTTTCAGGATAAAGTGGTACTGGTTGACTTGCGTGTGGATTTTCCGTTGCCCATATTAGACAATTCTTTGTATTGATATTTGCTGTCAGATGGAAATGGGCATCGTCTGTCCACGATATTTTCCATGGCCAATCATTGTCCACTTCCATGCGAGCAAGAAATTCTAAAGCAAAGGTCTCTCTTGTTGGCACGTCAACAGGAAGCAACACGTGAACATGGGCAATTTTGAATGGATGGCAAAGAAGGATCATTCGTAGCGTTCTACGCACTGTTCTCACGGATATATCCAATGTTCAGGCAATTCTGCGTGGACTATGCGTTGGAATACCACCACTCGTCTCCTCCTGCGTTGCTGTGGCCACTGCTTCCACTGACGTCACATCAATACGTTTCCTCCCTCTTCCAGGTTGCACCCCAAAAAATTCCGTCTTTCCGAATTTCCGAATCACTTTCTCCAGACCTATGGCAGTCATCGGGCCAACGCCTTTTGTCAAACCATTCAGTGTCGAGAACTTCTTCAGAGCGACGTGTGCACAGTCATCATTCTTGTAATACAGCTTTACAAGCAGAGCGCCATCCTGCATTGCAACACTCATGGCGAACGTCGTAGACGTGAAGGGAGGAAAAGTCGTGTACACGGCGTGTTTATAGCAACTTCAGTGGGTCGTGTGCATGACAGGTGTTTTCATTTATGTATTCTGACACATAGAGCATTAACTGTTGGGCAGTTTTCACACTATTTTTTTGTTCTGGCATAGGTTTTCCCCCTTCTCCGATAATATTCCGATGTAATTTGACGTAATTTTGACCAGTGGTGTTATTTCTTCAGCGTTGTGAAAATTTAACTTTAATTATACTCACACTGTACATCTACAGGATGTTCTGCACACCAAAGCAGTAGAGCCTGTTTTTCATGAGCTATGTGGCCACAGTGTGCATGTTGCTTTAATGGCAGAATCCCGGAAGACCATCCATTGTAGAGGGAATCAGTGCACAATCAAATTTCACCGAGAAACATATCCAGGTGCTGCCAGACAGTTCACATAAATAATTTAAGAATGGAAACAATGAGTGCTACTGCGCTTACAGAAGCCCTACCGTGAGGCCAGTGCGCAAAAGCAGCCTAAGAAGGAGAGGTGGTCCGACATATTTTGGGTTGCCAAACTAATAACTTTTCCTGTGTTTTAATTAAGGAATGACGAGATACGCTTGAAGTTCTATAAGGCTATAGATACAGCAATAAGGAATAGCTCAGTAGAGCAATTACAGAAGTTGGAAAGAATAGGCACAAAGACGGTAACTGCGAAGAAACCATGGGTAACAAAACTAGGACTTCAATTCATTGATGAAAGAAGGAGGTACAAAAATGTTCAGGGAAATTCAGGAATACAGAAGTACAAGTCGTTGAGGAATGAAATAAATAGGAAGTGCAGGGAAGCTAAGACGAAATGACTGCAGGAAAAACGAGAAGAAATGTAAAAAGAAATGATTAGTGGGAGGAGGTCCTCAGTATACAGGAAAGTCAAAATAAACTTCGGTGAAATTCATAGCAAGGGTGCCAACATTAAGCGTGCAGCTGGAATTACACTTTTAAATGCTGAAGGGAGAGTGGATATGTACAAAGGGTACATTAAAGGCAGCTTTAAGGAGGAAGATTTGTCTGATGTGATGAAAGAAGGAACTGGACTGGATTTAGAAGAAATAAGGGATCCAGTATTAGAATCAGAATTTAAAAGAGTTTTAAACGACTTAAGATTAAATATGGCAGAAGGGAGAGATAACATTCTATCAGAATTTCTAAAATCGTTGGGGGAAGTGACAACGGAAGAACTGTTCACGTTAGTGTGTAGAATGTATGAGTCTGGCGACATATCATCTGACTTTTGGAAAAATATCATCCACACAATTCCGAAGACTGCAAGAGCTACGAGTGCGAGTATAGGCACACAATCGGATTAACAGCTTATGCATCCAAGTTGCTGACTAGAGTAACATGTAGAAGAATGGAAAAGGAAATTGAGAATGTTTTAGATGACGATAAGTTAACTTTAGGAAAGGTAAGGACACCCGAAAGGCAATTCTGACGTTGCATTTGATAATGGAAGCAAGACTAAGCATAAATCATTTTACACTTTCCTAGAATTTGTCGATCTGGAAAAAGTGTTCGACAATGTAAAATGGTGCAAGAAGTTCTACATTCTGAGAAAAATAGGTGTAAGCTATAGGAAGAGTATACATATACAATATTTACAGGAGCCAAGAGGGAACAATAAGAGTGAATGACCAAGAACGGAGTGCTCGGATTAAAAAGGATATAAGACAGGGATGTAGCCTTTCGTCGCTACTGTTCAGTCTGTACATCGAGAAGCTATGAAGGTAATAAAAGAAAGTATCAGGAGAGGAATTAAAATTCAAGGTGATAGGATATCAATCATACGGTTTGTTGATGACATTGCTATCCTGAGTGAAAGTGAAGAAGAATTACATGATCTGCTGAATGGAATGAACTGTCTAATTAGTAAAGAATATGGGTTGAGAGTAAATCGAAGGAAGGCGAAGGTAATGAGAAGTAGCAGAAATGAGAAAAGCAAGAAACTTAATATCAGAATTGATGGTCACGAAGAAGATGAAGTTATGGAATTCTGCTACTTAGGCGGTAAAGTAACCAATGGCTAGCACTGACAAAAAAGGTGTTCCTGGCTGAGAGAAGTCTACTAGTATAAAATAAAAACCTTAATTTGAGGAAGAAATTTGTGATAATGTATGTTTGGAGCACAGCATTGTATGATATTTAAACATGGTCTGTGGGAAAACCTGAACAGAAAAGAATCGAAGCATTTGCGATATGGTGGTACAGACATATATTGAAAGTTAGGTGGACTGATAAGGTAAGGAATGAGGAGATTTCTCGCAGAATCGGAGAGGAAAGGAGTATGTGGAAAACACTGGCAAGGAGAAGAGACAGGATGATAGGACATCTGTTAAGACATGAGGGAATGAATTCCATGGTACTAGAGGGAGCTGCAGAGGGCAGAAACAGTAGAGGAATACAGAGATTGGAATACATCCAGCAAATAATTGAGGATGTAGGGTGCAAGTACTTCTGAGAGATGAAGAGGTTGGCACAGGAGAGGAATTCTTGGCGGGGTCAAACTAGTCAGAAGACAGATAATTCAAATATAAAAATGCATGGAATACAAGTAAGAGGGAGAGATCAGCATCTTGCAAGACAACATTTTACTAACTGGTACTCACAAAAATTAGTACTCAGCCAATGAAAATTAAGTGATGCAGAGAAACCCAGAGCGCAGAGTTTTCCTTGTCATCAGTGCTCTACAGGGCAGACCTCTCCACGGGCAGACTTCGCTTCTGGATGACTTTTCCACACCCAGTCTCATCTGGGACGAGACACCATCTTCCGTCTGAGTTAAGCGTAGACGCAGACAGAGAGAAATTGTTGGTTCAGAGCCGGTGACTCGTTTTCCAGGCACTCCGGCTTCCAGTTGCACATGACTACCATGAGTACAGTGGCATCCATCCGCAACAGAAAAGTGAACTGTAGCGAAAGGCGAATCATTTTTAACCATGTTAAGTAACTTCACTGGTGCACAAGTGTATTCTCTGTACATTAACCAATGGTGTCACAGTACGACACCTGCCAATGTAAACGTTTCGTTCACAAACGCTTTCACTTCAATCACATTTCAAATCTCCTGTCCCAGTTTGCTTAGGCATTAGTTACTCATTTAAATGATCATTCAGTTTACGAACTATGAATTAGATTTTATCTGTATAATAAACTGAGTGCAACGAGATCACTTTTTAACTTCATAGTCAGATGAATTTCTATACCATTGATTGGATGGGCGATGATTTACTTGTATCAGATATTACAGCGCCAAATTAATATACATAATTAACGATTCCAGTTATATTTCTCCCTTCCCACACACACGTGAGGCTGTGCACAGCATACAAACTATAAATTTACAAATTTCAACTATACTCTGGATACATTTACGTGCGAATTCCGGAAACAGCAGCTAGATATGGGCGAAAATTTTACAAAATTAAAACTTATTTTTCAAGGAACGTTTGCATAGTCATCTCAATAACCCACAAACTAATATAAATTACTTTTAAGTTGCTACCATTTTACCATTTCATGTGTATTATTTCATAAAAAGTAAAGCTTAATATACACCCATCGTTACCGTTCGGGATGAGGCTTTTATCATTTTTCTATTTATGTGTACTTCCCGTAATTTGTGTCAGCGGTGTATTGAATTATAGTGTGTGTATGGAATTTAAGCATTTCTTGCAGGTTAGAAATTTTTGTTTAATAGTTAGGACTACTGAGGCCTGAGATTTTTTGCTACGGCATGCTAAAATTCGCAAGAGCGTGAGCTAGGAGTGTAGTGTGAATGAGCAAATATGAAGAGAACTTGCAGTTCATTCAAGAATAGGAGGCAGTGAATAAGATATGGAAGCAGAGCAACAGCATGTAGGTTTTAGTGTGCCGTGGGGTGAATAATCAGAAAGTAAAAATATTATGGGGAAAAAACTAAGTTACGCACAGGATCTGGAGGAATTTTCAGAAGTTGAATTTAGGAGAAAAGACGATAGAGAAATTTCACTAGCGCAGGGGCATCTGAAGTAACAGGCCACAAAAACACAGGACAAAGTGAAGCCACTGATGAGCCCATACCTCACAACCGGCAGTATTTGATCTGTAGAGTTTTATGACTGGACAGTTGAAGAAAAATGACGAAATATTAAACGAAAGCAAAAAGCTAAAAAATGACTTCAGTTCAAGAAAACTGAAGAATGGTTCAGGATAAGTGTGATAATGAATGACAAATGATTCAGGGAAAGCAAGGAAAAAATATTCATATCATTTGTGGAGAAACGGAAACAGTATGAAAATCTGAACAAAAAGATAGAAGAATAAGTTGGGGCACTAAGTAAGAAACTCGGCGATCTTGTGAAGAAATCCGAGGAGTAAGTTAAATCATTAGGAAAAAGATTAATAACGAGGTTACTGAGGTACATAAACGACTCACGAAGAAGGTAGATGAGAAGGCATGAGATTTTAATACGATGATACACACGTTGAAACAGAATACGAAAGAGACTACAGCGTTTAAGGAGTGACGCAGGTGCTATTACACAGAATGTTGATCCACAGAAGAAGACTTTAGACCCAGATGTAAAGAAAGTCGAAGCGTTAATTGAATATTCCACAATGTATACTCAAACTATTGTGTCTAGATTATTGAAGATTTGAGTAATTAATATTATTTTAATTTTAAATATTTATGTAATTAATATTATTTTAATTTCGTATTTCCAGGAAGATGGTGACAGTACTTATTTTATGTACTTTGGACGTATCAATATGTTGGAAAGTAATGGAGGAAATATGCCAGCAACAACTGAGCGACACAAGAGACATGTGGACCAACAGATGACACCACAAGCACACGCAGAAAACAAGTAAATGTGTACAATACGGCTGTATTGTAAGGTGACGGCCTAGTCGGCCAACTTCCTCCAGTTCAGTTCCATATTGACATAAAACACACTCGAGTATATGCGACTTCGTTTCCAATTTAGCTTCAATTTTGTTTTCTACGAATAAGTAAGTGGCTATGAGGCTCAGGTATAATGGACCTCTAGTAATCTGTTTTCATTACGTTAAGACTCGGGCAGTGCATATGCTAATCTGAGCCAGCATTTCGGTTCCCTCGCCTCTGATATGAGGGACGAAATTGGCAAGTGAATCTAGCAAGTGGCCGCACGGGCGACGCCAGCCGGATATGCACCTAGAAGACACGCAGTCGATTTCAGGTGCTGCATGGATAGCTGTGAAATGTCACAGTTTAATGTGAACAATTTTATTTGTGAAATGACTGTTTGACACTGCACGATGTGTGTGGAAATTCTCTGATTTCTCTGTAATGAGTGTTGTTACAGGGAATGTTAGTTATTCTAACTATTGTTCTTCTGACGATTGTTATCGTTAACTACTACGGCTCCATAAACATATTATATCATATCAGAAGAAATAGAAGAGCTCATCTCAGCTGATTAATAGGTTAGACTCGAAATTAATTATTCTTTTACAATTACATTCTCATAAATATTTAGAGGGTTCCAGATATCTACGTTGACGTGCATTTGGAGAGATTGTGGAGAGGTGGCAAATGAACCTGATAAGACACGGCGATTCTTTCCAGACTCAAGACCTCGCAATAAATAGCGTTAACAGCACTTTATCAAGATTTCGTCACCCAACGTATTACGCAGACGACGAGTTTAGTTATCAGTACATCAGTTGAAGGCAACAGTACACACCAAAACGTCGTCCAAATAATATTCCAACACATCATAAAGCAACATTAAAAACCACAACAAATAAAATTATATAACAGCTGCCGAGAGCTTACGGGCAGCAGGGTGTCATCTTTACGTTTGTGTTAGGCTGTGCTGGTTGTCCAGCCTTTCTCTCAGTGGTAAGGGCGGAAAGTACTGAAGGGTGGAGCTAGGAAATTAGCTTTAGCTTTAGTTGCGGAAGCTGGACGAGCAAGCGCCCATGAAGGGTGAACGACCAGATGACGGTCCAAAAAACTGGAGATTTTTTGATTACGGATTAGAATGTACACTATGTGATCAAAAGTATCTGGACACCTGGCTGAAAATGACTTACAAGTTCGCTCCATCGCTAATACTGAATTCTGTATGGACTTGAAGACAGCTTACACTATCGCAACCATACGTACAATCAGGTGCTGGAAGGTTTCTTTGGGAATGGTAGCCCATTCTTCACGGAGTGATGCACTGGGGAGAGGTATCGATGTCGGTCGGTGAGGCCTGGCACGAAGTCGGCGCTCCAAAACATCCCAGAGGTGCTCTATAGCATTCAGGTCAGGACTATGTCCAGACCAGTCCATTACAGGTATGATACTGTCGTGTAACCACTCTGCCACATGCCGCGCATTATTAACAGGTGCTCAGTCGTGTTGATAGATGCAATCGCCATCCCCGAATTACTCTTCAGCAGTGGGAATCAAGAAGGTGCTTAAAACATCGATGTAGGCCTGTGCTGTGATAGTGCCACGCAAAACAACAAGGGGTGCAAGCCTCCTCCGTGAAAACTTCGACCACACCGCGCCCGAATTTTACTGTTGGCACTCCAAACGCTGACTGATGACGTTCACAGGGCATTCGCCATACCACACTCTGCCAACGGGTCGTCATATTGTGTACCGTGATAAGTCACTCCACGCAACGTTTTTCCACTGCTCAATCGTCTAGTATTTACGCTCCTTACACCAAGCGAGGCGTCATTGGGCATTTACTGGCGTAATGCATGGCTTATGAGCAGGCGGTCGACCATGAAATCCAAGTTTTCTTACCTCCCACCTAACTGTCATAGTACTTGCAGTGGATCCTTATGCAGTTTGGATAGATGCCTGCCTATTTACACATTACGACCCTCTTAGACTGTCGGTGGTCTCTGTCGGTCAACAGACGAGGTCGGCCTGTACGCTTTTGTGCTATACGTGTCCCTTTACGTTTCCTCTTGACTATCAGATCGGAAGCAGTGGACCTAGGGATGTTCAAGAGTGTGGAAATTCGCGCGTACAGACGTATGACACAAGTGATACCCAATCATCTGATCACGTTCGAAGTCCGTGAGTTCCGCGCAGTGCCCCATTCTGCTCTCCCACGATCTCAAATGCCTACTGAGGTCGCTGATGAGAAGTAACTGGCAGTTGGTGGCAGCAAAATGCCCCTAATATGAAGAATGTATATTTTCTGGGGTATCCGGCTACTTTTGATCACATAATGTATATACAGTGAAGAATTATTCCCCAAAATATCATGCGCTAACTACGAAAAGTTTCGATTCTGTGAGCGTTTGAAGCCGAGCGTGCACGAAACGCCTCGGCACTAGAAAACCGGTTCTGCACTCACGCACCCTCCCTTGCGTCCGTGATTTGTTTAGGGCTGATTGTAATGGTGAAAACGCTTACCAATGTCTCGAACAGATAGTAGACTTTCATTTCTACCATGTTAGCCTCCTGGTAGCCGTTCAGTCAACTGCTTCATGGTGAGTTAACGTCAGTCGGCGTCACTCGGAGACGAGTGTTTTTGTTGTTCGGCGTAAAATGAGAATCAACTTTGTTTGGATGTTTTTTACATGCAAATCATCAAAAATGGATCGGATGGGATCTCGAAGTACAGCGAAATCTAGACAAAGTGATGGTTTTAAACGACGGAAAATCATGAATCGTTACCAAACAGAAAATTATGATAGCGCTATACATTCAGCGGAAAAGAATATTCGTGTACATGGATTGCGAAATATATCGAGTAGTGCGACAACCGGTTGCAGACTTTGCAGTGGGATCACAGTGTCAATAGTCTCATTTGGAGATACGCCGCAAACGTAATATCCAGCTGAAGCGAAATTGTCAACATTGCTTCAGATTTGGCCGTAAATCTATTCAGTGCAGATCATACTGCATTAATTCACGTGGAAAATGCCCTCCAAATCAAAATCGGCGATGAAATGCGCAGATTCTGTGAAGACAGTGATGCCAGCTGCGATGCCCTTAGCTACGAAAAGGGCTTTGAAAACTGATATGGCTTATCAGGCCAAAGCAGCAGAAAGCAGCCATCCACTAACCGGGACGACACTTTTTAAAGACCAGGCATCAGTGATATTCCGTAACTTTAAAGCTTTGACCCTTACTGTTATATGATAAATACCTGTCAAACTTGAAACGCGTTTTTCTTAAAACCATGATTTTCGACATGGTTGTCGTCACCCACGCTACAATTTCCATCCGATTGTAATGATTTTTAGCCTTCCTCGAAGCAAATGGAATTCTCTTTAGTTCATCGTAGCCGATTTTTTATATTTGGCATTCTTTCGGTAATGAAAGAGGGCCCAAGATTTTTTTTCAAATATCTATAATTTCACAAATTTTTTTTTTACTTTCTTTTGCAAATCGTTATGATGAACAAAATTACGTCCGTAAGGATCAGGGTTATATGTTGAAAAACTCCTTATTTTGAGCAATATTTTCGTCCGACTCCCTGTCGTTCCCCCTTAATGCTGTTTGTGAGTCTGGCTGGGAACGGAAAATGGAAGTGACTGAGCTTTCAAGGTCCGATAAAATATTTGCCGGACTCCAGCGATCAGTTAAGCAGCACGGAAAACCATTATCGATATTCGTCGAAATGCTTGGGGGTAAGGCAGATCGACGCCGGCGTGTCGCTTGAGGTGTAGTTCACGCCCGCTGGTTCTGCTTTAGATGAGAACGGTTCTGATTGGCTCTTTCCTCTTGGACACGAGCATGCGAGCTTAAATTTTATGTAAATTTCTTTGGAGTTGCGTCTTGCGTGTGCCCAGCGATTGATCGAGGGCAAAGCGAGGGGCCGCGGCACCTAGACTAGGTGGAGAGTAGCAGTCTTGGACTGAAAGGCATTCTGTCAAGAGTTTTGGTAGAGGTCCTACTGAGTGTTGCAATCTCGATCCAGCTTGTCGTGGAGGCCTTCGCCTGTCAATGGAAGCAGATAAATCGCTTTTGGCTCCGCCGTGTGAGGCCAACGGGAGTCTCAGGCCGACGCCGGCTGCTCCGATCTGCAAGTCCGTCACTGTAAGAATTATGCAATGCGGAGCAACGTACGCCCTTTGGAAGGGATGGAGAGGGATTTCAGCTTAGATAACCTCGGACAACGTAAATCTCGGGAACCGAGCCCAGTCAAGAGGTGTTAATCTACTCCCTCCTCTTTCTCAATATGTTGCAGCTGCGTTCTCACTCATTTCACAAGACTGACTTGTGAGTTCGTGTGTCGTGATGTCTCAAGCCTCCGGGCTATTTTAATTCCATATTACTGCAACGGCCTTTCCTCTGCTTGTAAGAATTAGTGTAAAATTTTAACTGCTTCTCTATACTGTTAAGTTTATGTGATTCACTGCATAAAGATTTTGAGACAGCATTTTCATTGCGGCGGATGGGATGCTTGCGGAGTCCCTGAAATTTTACACGACTTGAGAGAATGAAAGTTAATAAATAAAAGTTGTAAGTGCAACTGATTAATTTGTTAAGCTTCTCGCCGGAGGACAAGCCAGAACATGCTCGCATTACCTGTGCCCTGTGAGAAAAACTTTTTGAATATATTAGCAGAGTATTATCTCTGATCGGTCGCTATGTAGTTCAATAAATTGTATTTATGGATCATCAATTTAGTATTAGAATAGTATTACGGAAACTGAATTTTCAATAACAATAAACAAGGCGCAAGGTTACAGAGATTGGGGAAAAACGTGGTGGACGGAGAGGAAGGAAGGAAATATACATGGAAATGGGAGGTAGGAGATGGAAGGGGAGAAGGGGGATAAGGAAACAGAAAGAGAGGGGGAGGAGTAGATTTGCAATGAGAGGGAGCAGGATGTGATGTACAGAGAGACGGAGTGGAGGAGGAGATGGACACAGAGAGAGGAGAACATGAAATTAGGATGCATATCCAACTTACATACATATTTAGCGACTGCGAAGCACTGCCAGATTCGCTAGCAACGTTACAAATCTACAAACGAAATGTATTCCAGGTGCAAATATGGACTACTGTCAGCTGTATAGTGGAATGACGACAATGAAAATTCGTGCTGGATCGGGACTCGAACCCGGTCTTCCCGCTTACCGTTTGTCTTTAATAACGGCTGCAGACGCCGCAGTGCCTGCATGCATCTCCGCATCTCCCAGGGAACTTTGCATTGTAATTAACAATGACACAGGCGCTCCAATATCGAACAAATCCACAAACCATGTAAGCGCAATTTATCTACAGCCTAGTAACAATGAATCGCTAATTTTCACTGTTTCGTCCGCTGTTCGTACAAGTTCATCGTTAACATTTATGTTGAACATTTACCAGATATTACTGACAAGCGACTGCAAAGTAACGGACTGACTGCTCGTGTGTGACTGATTTAGATTCAGAACGGCGACCCCTATTTATAACCTTGAGATCAACCAGTTTCTATCGGCATGTTGAAGTCTTTTTTCTTTCAGCACAGCGTGCTTTCTATCTTCTATTATTGTTTTGTACAGAGTAAGTTACTCCTATTTTACTATGATTTTATTTATTTTTAACTGTCACAGTCAGACAGAGTTAAAATATCAATTCCTGAGACTAATATTTAAATAGAAGATGGCATTCTTATTCAGGATACGCTTCAGGTCACACATTTGTATGTTATCCGATTTCAGAGAGGAGGAACTGAGGAACAACTGCGTCACTATCAGACCCTATGACTTTCCCTCCCAGTTTCTGTACCAGTTTCAGATAAACTTTAGCTCCTTGTATTTTATCCCTAATACCTTCATGATTTCGAAGTTCGTATTCGTAATACCCCAGTGGTGGCGACGAAAGATTTGTGGAACCTGTGCCAGTTATACTGTGAGAGGAAACATGACACCCGGGATGTCTTCCAGAAAGAATGCCAAGATGTCATTAATCATCGTCCACATAGTACTGCCGCCCATTACTGCACTATGGAACAAACACGTGCCAGGGAAAATCCACGAACTAGTCGACTTTCCCTTGAGGACATGCTGACAGCGTAAGGCCTTTGTGACAGAGGCGTTGTGCAGTATTCGACTAGTGGAAGAAAAGCGCAAGGCACATGTAGATCAGGAGGTGCATGTGCGAGAGTTGGTGGTTGGGAAGAAGGTCGTCATCATTTCCTTGGGCCTTTGTCCCACTTAAAAGGGGGATCGGCCCTATTACTATGGAGCTGGCGATGTTAGTGCCAGAGGGTGGCCAGATGCCCTTCCTATCACCTCCCTGTAACCCTCTGGATGGAATTAGTGTACCCCAGCTGTGTACATCTAGTGTAAGCAGTGAAATAGTTCACACGTTTTCAAATGTCTGTGGATCGTGTAACTGAGGCGGGAAATTGGGACCAGCCCAGTATTCACCTAATGGGATTGGTAAAATCGCCTAAAACCACATCCCGGTTGGCCGGCACATCAGCCCTTGTCGTTAATCCGCCGGACGGATTGGATCCGGCGCCGACGCGCCTGCCCGAGTCCAGGAAGCAGCGCATTAGCGCCCTCGGCTAACCTGGCTGGTTGGTTGGACAAAATGTATCGTTTAAATCCCCCCACTTGTCCAACAAGAAGAAGAAATTGTGCCACAGATTCTCTGCAGCATGTGATCGCCCTGTGCGAGTACGAAGAGTTGTGCACTTGAATGCTATTGAGATGGAATCCTTGATAACACAAAAATCGCTTGGGGAACACCATGTGAGCCACATCAAGCCCTTCGAAGAACGAGCCGAGAGGTATGAGGAACATGTGGGTTGAAAAGAAACAGTAAATAGTTTCTTGTATTTATTAACAAAGATGGCATAAGAATTAAGGTCATATTTGCTGGGTTTACATAATGGTGTTGGAAATCAACGAACACCAAGATGACGTATGGCAGGATGTTGCGAGCAGATATATAATTACATAGTAATATTTTTGTTTTCTATAACGAAATACACAGCGCATTTCTCGTACAGTTTAAAAGTCTATCTAGAGCTTCAAAATTTTTGCGACTCTGTCTAACAAGGAAAAGCATGGAACGTGAAACGTTTACTGCCACAGTAATTTACAGAGAGTATGTTTGTGCTGATTAAATTTGGTACCTACGCAATACTGAATGTAACCATAAATCAAATAAAATGTAGACGTAAAAGATGTGAATGCCACTGTGAAACTGTATGACAGTAGTAATTGTTCTTGCATTTGGAAAGACAGATTTCGGACTTTCTCCTTCATAGAGCTGATTTAATATGAGTTTTACATAAATCTAGATGGTCTCACCAGAACGTGATTTGCTGTTTGTTGATTGTGGCGACATGCAAGTGTGTCGACAGCTATTGTATTTGTCTGCGTCAAAGATGGTGAGAGACGTTGTGCTATGACCTGCTGCAAGTGGCGACAAAAGAATGCACCGTTATATGTGCATACTGCTACGAATTTATTTCGCCTCCGATCAGAGATACAGGAGATTTTTTCAGAGCGAAAATCTTTATGTGATGCCGTAGGAGTGCGCCACTATATTATTGACGGTGTGGCTTGGCGACAGGGCGTCAAGTACAATTTTGTTGATGTAAAAACGCTACGGAGGAGAGAGCCGTGGGGTTCTCATGAGTGAAGTGACGAAGGACATTCCGAGAAGTGTTGAAACCTAAATGCATGAAGTTGTAATATTTAGTGATCATGTCAGTCGAGATAATGAACAATTGTTATGTTATCTCCTGTACTAAAATCCTTGTATCGTGCAGGTTCCACTAAGACAGTAAGCATGTAGTGTCACAGTAGAGACATATAAGGACAGAAAGTTGAGACAGCAGCAGCACCAGAGAAAGGACATCTCGAATATGGGTATTATTGAATGCACCGTAGAAATCAATAAAATATATATGTTAATTAATAATATTTATTAAAATTTTCTGTGCTATACTTAGGAACTGCCAACCAGTATCAGTCCAAAGGATATAAAATAATGGGAAAGGACACCCACGATCATACATTTGTGTTTGCTTTGCGCAGTTGGGCACTCTTTATTGTTCACGGATACAATCATGACGACATTCATAGCCAACTGAGATGCCGCAAGATTAGGCGATCTTGTGGTTCCATACAGCGACATTGATAGGACGGAAGGGGATGGTGTCTGACATAACACAGTAACAGTGACGTATAAAATACTGGCCAGTATAGTCACTAACACATAAAGCCATAGAAAATCTTCTAACGTTAATTTGGATGTCAGATAATATATAATTTTAAATTTTGTCTGAATGCCTAATCAATGTGTTTTCTACCCTTTCTGTATTAAACAGATCAATTGTAACTACTCAATAGATTTTGTACTTAGTAATATTTATCATAACACAGGAATTTATAAATTCGTTGTTTTAAAATTAAAGGTAAATTCAAGTAAGAGTCTTGCTTGGTTGTGTATTTATGGAGCAGTTTGTGGCTAATAAAAGAAGGATAAATGACTTCACTGTTTTTTGTCTATTAAAATCTGTAAAGCAGCAAAATGAAATAACTATGTGTAGGGATGTAACTTTTTTTGTTGTTCATATGTATATTTCTAATATTTTCTGCAAGCGTGTCGGAGTCTGAAAATGTCTGTGTCAATGGGTCCAAGTCGCTGTAGACAGGTTCTGACGGAACACACACTTGAAGTAGCTGTGGCTTGCACACACATGGGCAGAAGGGGCATTGGATGTGAGACTACCAGCCGGGCGGTACCACTGTGTAGTGGATTCCTGCAGCGGAGGGGGTAAAAGAGCTTGGCTCAGCGGCCACCTTGTCCCAGTTACCTGAGGCGCTCGCCGACAACAGGCATAATGAGAGTGGATCATCAGTGGGTTGACCGAAGTGAGCGATAGGCTACATTGGCAGGCTGACACAGGGGTTTATTGAGATGGCCGTTAAGAACTCATCTCAATCGCTGTACAACTAAACTGAGGCAAGAAAATCCCATTTACACTTAGAAACGTAATGACACTGGACCACAACTAAGCTGCTAATGGCCATACGGAGCAGAGAACACCTTTCATCTTCTTCTGGAAATTTCTTTGTTGGTTGGGAATGAAATTATTGTTATAAGGTGGACCATTCAGTGTCGCCTGGCACTGACTTCTGAAGGATCAGAAAGACAAACAAGGGCTTGGGTGCCAAAAAATTATGTTACTGAAACAAGAAACAAACCTATCCTTCTGCAACCATCTATACCTTAATCAAAAATCATAAGAGATCGAATCGAGAAAAGAAGAATACAAAGAAAAGAAGATTAGTTCCATAAACATAGCTGCAAGAACAGAAGAACACTGGACGCTTTCACACTTGTCCTTAATCGACGCAAAAGAGCTTGTGGGTTGACCAATATCCTATCTTACTATACCACTTAAATCAGCATACAGAGCCTATATGAAACTTTGTCTGACTTGGAAAGAATACTGACACTAGGACAAGCAGCATACTCACTTATATTCTAAGCGTCCTTCCACATCCTCCCCACTGTACGAGCCTTGTAAATTGCCTGCATCGACAACAAGCTCAAGACCCATGGGCGAACCGCCAGTAGTACCACAGCTGATCTCGACAACATTGTTGTGTCAGTCTTCACTACCTGTATAATCATATACAAACGATCTAGTCTGTTCCCGTCCACAAACTGCATCCACAAGTGTGTGTGAAATGTCACTGTAAATGTACAACATACGTACTGAGTGAAAAATGTGTAGTCTAATGTTATCAGCGAACACTTCCACACCCATGTGGCCAAACACCTTTTGTTGCGATACACAGAGTCATTTTGTAAAGATTCATTGATTTTTTCTGTGTGTTTTTTCGGTCTGTTATTCTGTGTGACATTTATTTTCCTGTGTACGTTTTATATTTTGTATGTTTTCTATATATGTCAATTACTTATGCATTTTACGTTCATTAGTATCATTTGTACAGTCATAAATACGAGGACTATTAGTAAAGTAAGTTCCGATCGGTCGCAAAATGGAAACCACTGTGAAAATCCGATGACGCTTTGCACAGGTGTGCTGGGCAGTGCGTCTATTATGCCCCTCAATCGCGTCATGTCGCTCTTTTGAGTTCTGGGTGGACAGAAAGCTCGTAAAGATGACTAGGAAATTGCGTCTGTTGCCAAGTATGAGGGCCAGGATAGAGACTTCACCTGATGTCATGCAGCCCCCATAACACAACTGTCATGCTGTACGTGACAATTCTCAGCAACACGCTGCAGGGGCAATGAAGATGCTCCTGCAATGTTTTCGAAGGGAAATGTTTGATCACCCACAATATAGCCCATAACTGTCTGTCCCTCAGTTTCATCTTTGTTCACTTGAACCTTTTGGCATAGTCAACGAGCTGTAGACCAGCGCAGAGCACTGGCGGCAAGCACAGGCAGCTGCCTTCAATGAGAAGAGTATTTTCAAGTTGTCACAACGCTACAACAATTGTCTAGCCCGGAGTGGCGCCTATGTAGAGAAGTAGCTGGAAAGTGTAGCAAAAAAGTGTTGCAAAAAATTTTTGGCTTTCAAAGTGGTTTACATTTCGTGACCCATAAGAATTTGCTTTCCAAATACCCTTCGTACATTTAAAATGATAGTTAAATTGTCGATCCTAATTCTCATTACATTGAAATGTCAATGAAAAATTAGCTTGATAATTTAAATGTAAATGCAGTTTTCCATAGCGTATGTTTGTTTTATCTATATAGCATTATTAAAATTGTATGATGTATGTAAGCAATGGCTTGCACAGACAGTTAAAAATTGATGTTATATTAAGCCAACTCACACACCAGGAACGCTGGCCGGAGTGGCCGAGCGGTTCTAGGCGCTACAGTCTGGAACCTCGCCACCGCTACGGTCTCAGGTTCGAATCCTGCCTCGGGCATGGATGTGTGTGATGTCCTTAGGTTAGTTAGGTTTAAGTAGTTCTAGGGGACTGATTACCTCGAAAGTTAAGTCCCATAGTGCTCAGAGCCATGTGAACCATTTTGAACACCAGAAACAAGAGAAGGTCCAGATACAGCTAGACAGCGACTTTTTGTGAACTTTATGGATAAATATTTGATCACAATCACGTGTCTAATGCAGTAAGTGACGTATCTACTTGTTTTGCCTTATAATTTTTGTAAATGAATCAAATTACATAAATTAATGGACGACTATTCCGAAGGTATTAACTCTCCATATTTGTTTTCCTCAACCTATGTCACTTTAAATTTAGAATGTACTGAGGGAAGGATCAGTGAAGGAGTGTAGACATTAAGTCCGAGTATTGGAGTTACGAAAATGGCTCTGAGCACTATGGGACTTGACATCTCAGGTCATCAGTCCCCTAGAACTTAGAACTACTTAAACCTAACTAACCTAAGGACATCACACACATCCATGCCCGAGGTAGGATTCGAACCTGCGACCGTAGCGGCCGCGCGGTTTCAGATTGAAGCGCCTAGTACTGCTCGGCCACCAGCGGCCGGCTTGGAGTTACGGTTTGATGAAAGAAATGAAAAATATATCGTACGGTTATTTCAAACTTTTGGTTTTCTTACGTGTGTTATTTTGCATATGATTGTTTTCTTGGAATTTTCGTGTCTCTAGACACGATATTCGATATACAAAGAGCCGAAAAATTAAAAAAAGACAATAACTGCGTCTTAAATGCATGGAGACAGTGACCCATAGATGAGTGTAGAATGAATGTGCAGACACATATTGGTATTCAATTGTCCATCTGCCACCGATATTTTGTAAGATCAGTTCCGCCAATATTTGATATTTCAGTCACTTTGTACTGCATGAGATGAGACTAAGAGAGTCACCTCATGGGCGTGCCAAAATTGTTGGTGAGGAGAGGGTCTTGTAAGACAACAGTACTTTGTAGCTTACAGTGATTCACTTTCCACCCCTTGCCGCGTGATTCGTAGAATTTAGGAAATATTTGATAGGTTCCGTATTGTTTATGCGACATTTGAATGTGGCTGACATCGTGAGGTACACTTCTTTACTCATTCTTGATGTTCACTATGTGGTGTCACCGCCAGACACCACACTTGCTAGGTGGTAGCCTTTAAATCGGCCGCGGTCCGTTAGTATACGTCGGACCCGCGTGTCGCCACTATCAGTGATTGCAGACCGAGCGCCGCCATACGGCAGGTCTAGAGAGACTTCCTAGCACTCGCCCCAGTTGTACAGCCGACTTTGCTAGCGATGGTTCACTAATAAATACGCTCTCATTTGCCGAGACGATAGTTAGCATAGCCTTCAGCTACGTCATTTGCTACGACCTAGCAAGGCGCCATTACCAGTTACTATTGATGCTGTAAAACATGTACCGTCAAGAGCGATGTTCACCAATGATGAATTAAAGTGTAAGTAGGCTGTTTATGTTTTCTCTATGTAAGTAGGCTGTTTATGTTTTCTCTATGTAAGTAGGCTGTTTAGGTTTTTTTATGGTAACGCCACCTCTGTATGAAAATCACTGGCTGTGCTGTGTGCAGTCTGTGGCTGCTTTGCATTGTTGTAATACTCGCCATTGTAGTGTTAGGCAGCTGGCTGTGAAAAGCTTGTAGCGTTGCGCAGTTGGAGGTGAGCCGCCAGCAGTGGTGGATGTGGGGAGAGAGATGGCGGAGTTTTGAAATTTGTCATGAACTGCTATATTTACATATGATGATATCAAGGTAAATACATTGTTTGTTCTCTATTAATATCTTTCATTTGCTAACTATCCCTATCAGTAGTTAGTGCCTTCCATAGTTTGAATCTTTTATTTAGCTGGCAGTAGTAGCGCTCGCTGTATTGCAGTAGCTTGAGCAGCGAAGATTTTTGTGAGGTAAGTGATTTGTGAAAGGTATAGTTTAATGTTAGTCAGGGCCATTCTTTTGGAGGGAATTTTGAAAGTCAGATTGCGTTGCGCTAACAAAATATTGTGTGTCTGTTTAAGCACAGTCTTGTATAATTGTTCAAAGGGGACGTTTCAAAAGTTAAGTATTCCAGCAGCTACGTACGTTATTGGCTATATTAATTACCTTGTCCTGTTCCAGACCTCACGGCAGCCTGAGTGAGCTTAAATGCGTTCCTTTCGGCTTCCTGTCATAGTGGATTGGCTGTCTTGCCAGTCCACAACACACTACCTGATATGTAACTGGTTTCAATACCAAAAACTGTGAGCTCAGTGTAATATGAGACAGAAACGGTACGTAGGTCTCACAGTGTCTATGTGGGCAGCCCTCGCCAGCCCGCAAGCGACAAGTGCTGCGGGGGCACGGCGGCACATCTTTCAAAGACAGCTGCACAGTCCAGCTTAATGAGGGACTTGACACAGGGACATGATAGGTGGCACAGGGTTTCAGACTGTATCGCAGTAGAGCAGATACTATGTGCACGTGACCTCTGTCATTGTCTTGCAGTCACGTCAAGAATTCCAGTTGAACAATACAGACCAAGTTTGGAATGTCCTAAACCACACGGCACCGTCAGCAGCCGTTAGCTCGGTGGTCACATACACCGGGTTGCTACGTGTAAGGTTTTCACTGAGTGGTCTCCAGTTGGTGCAATTTAGTTTGGTGGACAAATTAGGAATAGATTGAAACACCAAACTAAAGTCGGTGGTTGGTCGGCAATCGGAATAATGAGCCGAGAGGGAGGACGTACAGGAAGTACTGCGATTATGTGACGCCGGCCACACCTAGGGCGGACGAAATCACAGGTTTTCTGGAGAGCCAGCTGTTTTGAGGTGGGGTCTGACGTCCAACGAGGAACGGATGTCTTCCGTGTCAGCTCTTGTTGACGACGGACGGACTTGCTGTCTTTTGCTCTCAGACTAACTTGAGTTCCAGCGAGCAGTCAGGTCCCTGTACTTATTCTGAACAGACAGTTCAGAACTTCACCTTCATTACTGGTAGTTCTCGTTTATTACGCAGTGTACGATGATCCTGAGAGAGTTTCTCCTGTTACTCTCTAACGTTAGCCATTTCTGAATTCCGCCATTCTGGCTGGAAGCTCATGTGTCTCGTCTGTAGTGTGCAGAGAAGATAGAAGACACCATTCACATTTAGCTGTGCGAGGACTGCGGTCTGCTGTCCACACTTTTGTATTTTAGCTTTCAGAATATACTGAAGGGATACAACTTCACTGACGGCGCAGATTTCTTCGAAAAATGTCACTCTGTTTCGCCACCACGCGGTATGCATGGTGATACTGCTATTCACTCCGGCATTGTAGGGCTATAAAAGTAATTAGCTGTGATCACTATTGAGGTATTTCTTACGTCCATTGAGGTTCCACACCAATTGTTTTGCGAGTAGTTTCTAGTGCTTTCTTTAACAGATCACGTATCAAAAAATGAGCAGATTACTAGTATTAGTTTAGATTGGCTTTCATTTTGTTTCATATATCCGTTCGACGATTATGTCATTCTTTTGATTTAAACGGATGCTGGCTTACAATAAATTGGTATAATGCAGAATTCTTCTCTTCCTGTAGAGACTACCTTCCCTCGATAATTGATTTTTTGTTTTGCGCTGTTTTTATTAATAATGTACAAATGAGTAGTTAATTTGGATGAGTTTTGGGGCGAGAATATAGACTGAATATCCAGAAAAATACTGAACAGTCCATGGGATAAGCTATAGTTGTAGGGTATGTGATGTAACGGTTTCTTGCTGTCGGTCAGGTATTTTTTCTAATCATTACCTCCAGGGTTTTTCTTTATTATCGTTTCGGCCTGCTGTCGTCCACGAAGATTTTTATCTCTTCTCTGATTGTATTTTCCTCTTTTGCCAATAGATTTTCATTTTGGCTGACTGTGCCTCTTTTCTCTGTTTTGACTATTTGCAGGCAGGACGTGGATATGGCGTAGTAAACAAAATAAGGTTTTTAGTAATTTCTACTTTTTCTATGAAAACTTCTCTATACTGAATATCATCAAAAGAAATTTCAGCTTCCTGTAAATCCTTTTTAACTTGGCTTGCATATTTTGAATACAATTTTGTTTTTGAAATTGATGAATGTACGCAATGAGTAAGTCTTTGCGGGTTCATTCTTTCCAGATGACCAAAAACCGTCATTCTCCGTTTCCTCATGCTGGTAACAATGTCTTATGTATGTTCGTATAATTCACAGTTGTGTCTTCGGCGGAATTCTGCGTTTTCTTTGATAGGGCTAAGGATTTTTCTCAAAATTTTACGGTCTTTTATTTCATGTTTTCGTAGTGGTCCTTTCTTCGTCATGTTTAAACATTCTGATGCATACAAAGCTGAAGGTGTAATTACGGTGTTATAATGACAAAGTTTTAGGTTTAAAGACAGGCTTTTGCTTTTGTGTAAGTCTTCGCACAGATGAAAAGCGCCTTCGAGTTCAGAACACCTTCTTTCTACAGCTGCATTTTCTGAACTGACACGTGTAATTATTTCTCCAAGATATTTAAATTTCTTCGACTGCTTGATATTCTCTTGTTGTACTTCAATATGAAGAGGAGCGTGTTTGATGGTTGTGATGAATTCAGTTTTGTTAAATGCTATTTTTACGCCAGTCTTAGCAGCAATTGATTGTAGGCTGGACACTTGAACCTTAGCTTCGTCAATATTATTTGAAATGAGTGCCAGTTCATCAGCAAAGGCCAAACAATTTCCACTGAGGCCATTTCTTTTGTGTCCAATTTGGATCCCATAACCTAGCGGTACGGTTATTTTCTGCTCTCTGACTATCTTTTCCAGGACACAGTTAAAAAGCTATGGAGAGAGCAGGTCACCTTGTCTCACCCCTGTACAGATTGCAAATGGTTCTGACAGTTGGCCTCTAAACTTTACCTTTCACACTGTGTTATTTAAAGTGGCGCTTATCAGATTGATTGTTTTCCTATCCAGACCAAATTCGGCAAGGGTGTTCTTTATTGTTTCTCGATCAACTGAGTCATTTTTGAAAGTCGACAAAGGTCACAACAAACGTTTTTGATCTTGATTTGGCATATGATATAACAGATTTCAGATTATGCATCTGCTCTGCACAGGATCTTGATGTCCTGAAACCAGCTTGATATTCGCCCAGTTGTTGATCTAAGAGTGATTCAGCTCTCATTAACAACGGCCTGGAAAAGATCTTGCACGTCGTTATTAGCAAAGAGATTCCTCGGTAATTATTCAGACCACTCTTATCGCCTTTTTGAAGCGGGTGAATAATTTCTACGGTCCAATCTGAAGGTAAAGTTTCAGTTTCCCAAATCTTCACTACGATATCACGGAGACGTTTTACTGTATCATGATCTGCGTATTTCCACATTTCAGCCAAGATGCGATCCTCATCTCCAGGTTTGTTTCTTTCCAAGCCTTTTACAGTTTTTATGATTTCATCTAATGTGGGAGGGGGACTACCTGCAGGAGGAACAGTGCGATTGAGATCAAGCTTTTCATTTGGATTTTCAGCATTCAGTAGGGATGAAAAGTAATTTCCAAAAGCTGCAGCACGTAATTTATCATTCAAATTTAGTTTTCCATCGAGTCCTCTTATATGTAACGTAGGAGGTTCAAACTCGATTGTTGTGATTTATAGCCCTTATAAAATTCCCTAGTGTAATGTCTTCTAAAATCTGCTTCTATATCATAGATTTCGTTTTTGTTGAAGAGTCTCTTAGTTGTTCTCAATACTTTCGATGTATCTTTCCTAACCTTCAAGAAATTTTCGTAATTTTCGGAGGTTTTCTTGCTATTCCATTTTATCCAAGCCTGTCTTCGCTTTTCAATTGCTTCATTACACTCTTTGTTCCACCACTGGTGGTTAGTATAGTTTCACTGGCTGATTGTACCATGGCTTCTTTAATTCTGTTCCAGTCTGTTTTGTTTGGTTTGCTGTGTAGAGTTTCTATAAATTTGTTGTTGACATCATTCAGTTTACTTATATCAAATTTTGGAGGTCTGTTTTTTCTTGAAATATTGGAAAGGTTCTTTGGGCTATCTGGGAGGATATTCATTTTTACCAGAGACAAGTAATGATCAGAATTAATGTTGGAATCGTTCAAAACTTTAGAATTGAAAATTTCCCTGGGGGATTTTTTAGAAATAGCGACATGGTCTGGCTGGAATTCTCCAAACATTGCGTTAGGGTGTTTCCAAGTTTTGGCTTTTCGAGGTAGACGCTTGAAGGCTGTGGATTTTAAAAGAAGATCACAGTTCTTCACAAATAGCGATTAGTCGCTCACCATTTTTATTTGTTCTTTTATGTGCAGGGTAGTCACCAACAATTTGTTTATACTTTTTATCTCTACCAATTTGTGCATTGAAATCACGCATCAAAATTATGGAATGGCGTTTTGGAACTTTGTAAATTTTTTCTTCATGTTTTTCCCAAATTTTTTCAACTGATTCTGATTTATTTTTGTTTGATTCCTTTGTGGGAGCATGGAAATTTACTGTTGTATAAGCTTTATTCATAGATTTGAAATACAGTGTTGACATTCTTCCAAAACTTGAAGAGAAATCCAAGACTTAATCGATCATTTTCTTGTTGACAATAAAGCAAGTGCCTAGATGTGGTTTTTTTTTTTTTACTCTTTTGCCAGGTTTTCCTTTGAATATTCTAAAGGCTTCTGGTTCAAAACAACATTCGACTGTGAATCTAGTCTCCTGTACAGCTGATATCATTACATTTTTCTCTTAGTATGTCTAGCGTTTGTTTCAATTTTCGAGCTTGGAGAAGAGAGTTTATATTTACGGTTGCCAAGATAGACTTAGGTTCCTTATGACATGATATTGTAGACTCCCCAGAATCCACAGGTCTACTTGTCCCATGCATGGGAGTGGAATGGTTACCACCTGGGGTATGTAATCCATGAGGTTGTGTTTCCATCATGAAAAGAGAATAAAAATAAAAATAAGTAAATTCTGCGTCATCCCAAAGGATAACGGGGTTTTGACTAATGAGGTAGTGAACCCCACAGTGTGTGAAATTCAGCCGCCCATTCTGGGTCAGACCCTGTTTACAGACCCTCATTCTGAGACAGACGCTGCCGGTTACTAGTTTTGGTCCACCCTGGCTATCTCATTTTACCAGTATCACCCACATCTGAGAGACATTCCCCTATCCGCCACCTGGGGAAGCGCCCGATGGGGGACTAGCAAATCCCACATGTCATATGTTTAGTGATGGTGGTTCCTCCGCCCTCCAGGGGGTATTTATCAGTGACAGGCCCACTCTTCATATCGCGATTTTACACACTATTGGTTTGTCTGCCTCCATACCTCGAGAGTTAAGAGGCATATAACATACACAAACAATACGCAGATCAGGAGAAGTGTTAGAATATTAGTGGTCAATTCCAAGTTTGAAGAATCTTCTTGAAGGAAGTAGTGGTCACGTGGGATATTATGCTTCGTTGCAGAAGAAATATTGTTTGGTCCCACACTCGTGACTGGGACAAGGGGAGGTATGCGAGACATTTTGATGAAATACTGGGACATGACTTCGTATTTGGATAACCTAGTTAAAGATGGCGATTCAGTAGTCATTTTAGCCAAACCACTACTCTAGACTATTTGTGACGAACTGACTTCCAGAAAATTTGACAATTTTGACGAATTGTTATGTAGCGTGTACACTTGGAAGAGCTCGAAAAAGGGAGGAATGTTCGAATTATTGTCTGTCATGGCAACAGGGGCAAAATAAATATTTCAGCCGTCGGAATACGGAGTGGGAAGGAATCAACGTATAACAACGTCTTGACGCTTATGGCATTAACGATGACACTAAATGAAATCCTCAGCATCGGTACTCCCTGAGATAGCTGTCATTTTCAGGAGAAAAGAGATCGTGAGTACTCAGTAAACAGAAATCTAGAAAAAGAAAACCGGGCCATAAATAGCCGTCTCTTAAACCAATAGCGTAAGTAGTTTCCGAACGAACCAACTCCCTAACCCAAACGTATGGCAGTGAATCAGAAAAAAAAGAGTTCAAGCTAGGCGCTATGAAGGTGGAATTCAGAGTTATCAAGAAAAGATGATGTATTAACGACGTTGATTTACATCTGAATTGTGGGATATAAGTATAAGACCTAATTCATTCAGGAACTAAATTCCATATCCAGGAATAATTCGAACAGTTTACGACTGTAGGAGACATCATAATTTTCTTCTGTTTCAATCTGTGCATATAGTGGTGCCATCAGTTCTAGTATGTGGCTTGTTATTTGAGAAACATTGTGAACTTGGTTTCGGTGATGGATGTTTAACGTTGTAAAACAGTAAAGAAGACATGAAAGTAAGGCAGGGTTCTGTAGTTACATTAGGTTAGATTCAAGGACTTTTTAGTTTTAAGATCACTAATTTATATCAAAAAATTCATCTAATAAGTTGAAGTATTTCTCATTCAGTAATTTTTTCAGTCAGTTTTAATATGTTGTTGGTTGGTAACCTCCAAGAGATTATTCTGGCATCATAATTCACCCCTTTCTGTGCCAAAGTTACATATAACCCAAAGTAGTGAAGACCAGCCATTCTCCTTGTGTTCAAACTAATGTTATCGCCTTTTAATTGGAGTGTGTCATTACTTATATATATATATATATATATATATATATATATATATATATATATATATTTCGAAGCTAGTGTGAATATACCATAGTTCCTCAAATACATGAAATACGTGTTTTCTAGGTGATCTTGGTTCAGCGCCAGCTATTATTTTGATTACACACTTTTGTGCAATGAACACTTTTCCTTCAATTATGAATTACTTCAAAATATGACTCCACACAAAATCAGGGAATAAAAATAGCCACAGTAATTTAATTTACTTATATGTTTATCGCCAAAATTTTCCCTAATTGCATCATTAGCTGAATTCAAACTTTTCAACAGATTATCAATGTGTTTCTTCCAATTCAGTTTCCTGTCAGTACACCCAAAAATTTGGAATTGCCTTAACTACAGACTTCTATTCAGATTCTATGCTTATTAATGGTGTTGAGCCATTTACTGTGTAGAAATGTATACAATGTGCTTTATCAAAATTTAATGTGTCTATTGGCAGGGGACCACTTAATAATTTTCTGAAAAACATTATTTACAGTTTCCCCATCTAATTCTTGTTGGTTGGGGTGATTAATTTCCTTGTTTCATCAGCAAAAGAAACTAGCTTTGCGTCTTTGTGAATACAGAGCGACCAGTCATAAAAATATATTAAGAAAGTAATGGACCCAAGATTGAACCTTGTCGGACCCCATTCTTGATACTTCCTCAGTTAGAGGAATCTACTGATTTCTGTTTATATCCACTTACAGCACTCTAGTTTTAATTAATAACTGCACCATTTACTTATGTTTTGATCCTTAGTGCGACATGTTTATTCTTATTTGTAAGTGCATTTGTACGTTTGTTATATGAATATGTTTAATGATGCTTGCATGTGCCATTTTCTGCCTCTCTTGTGTCTTTTTCCAGTTAGACTCCCATGGGAAAATTAGAGAAAACAGATCTCTGAAGATACTAATGTTAGGAATGGTAGATTTGTTTGACTGCTTACAGGTTTTCTACCTTCTCCATTATGCAGAATATCACATATATTTAAATTATCACTTATACTCTCTGTTTACAAAACATTCAACAAAGATATTAAGCCACAATGGTTTCTAAAAAGTTTGTACATAGTGCTTTTGATAGGTTGTCAATTGTACTTCTCTCAATATTTATTGCTAAATTTTCGATTGTAACTTTTTTAATAATCAGGTAATCGACATACTTATGAAAATTGGTATAGTTACCACCTGCAGGAGATTCTAATCCACTGTCTATTTTGTCACTGAAAAGTTTTCTCCTTATTTTTGTTGTTGTTGGCCGCTTCTCCAGCTCAGTGATAAAGAGAATGCAGAAAAAAATAACAGAAAGGAGAGACATTTCTCGTTGTTTAGAAGAAACCAATAATACAGTCGAATATCTGGCTAACATAACTTACATAGGTAACATTTCTCAAAAAATACCAAAATTATGTAGGTAACAAAGTGAAAGTAGCTTTCTCCACAGAAAACAAACTCCAACAGTAACTAATGCATAACTTCTACATCTACGTCTACATTTACTCGTACATGGATACTCTACAAATTACATGCAAGTGCCTGGCCGAGGGTTCATCGAACCTCCTTCACAATTTACTATTATTCTAATCTCATAAAGCTCGCAGAAAGAATGAAGACCTATATCTTTCTGTACGAGCTCTAATTTCCCTTATTTTATCTTCGTGATCGTTCCTCCTGAAACGTCCCCTTAGAAAAATTAATGAATTACTGTGCTGTTAAACCTCTTACATTATTTGATTTTCAAACAGATGAGCAAAACTGAACGTACTCAGAAATTCACTAAAGTGACACACAATATTTTTAGTGCAACGCAATCTGACTTTCAGTAATTCCTACAAAAGAATGGCCCTGACTAACAATAACCTATACCTTTCATGAATTCTTATACAAATCTTCATTACTCGAACTACTGCAATACAGGGAGCGCCAATGCTGCCAGCTAAATAAAAGATTCTAACTATGGAGGGCATTAACTACCGATAGGCATAGTTATCAAATGAAAGATTTTGATAGAGAACAGACAATGTATTCATCTTAATAGTGTTCAAAAGTCATTATATATATATATATATATATATATATATATATATATATATATATATATATATATAAGTTCATGACATCCAGTCTTACAAATTTACTGTCTGCGCAACGCTACGTGCTGTTAAAAGCCAACTGCCCAACACTACAATAACGAATATTACGACAATGCCACCCAGCCACAGACTGCACACAACACTGCCAGTGACTTTCATACAGAGCGCTACGTGGCGTTACCAAAATAGAAACTTAAACAGCCTACTTACATAGCTCCCATTCTCCCCACAAAAAATTTTACAAGTTGTTTTGGGTAGTGGCCAATACAGATTTGAAATATTTTTTCATAATTACAATAAGAAAGATATGAAATGCACACACTTACTGATACAATTTTGGTCAAAAGCTAAAATTTTCTCACAGTCCATAAAGACAGTCCTGATTATTCATCACAGTAGAATTGCAATTTTATGCACAAAGTCTGAGCAGTAAAAGAAAATGCACACAGAAGTAGTGGATTTCCATGCAGTCTTGAAGAAGTAGTGTTGTCTTTCCAACAGAAAGACAGTGCTGACTCTTGACATGCACACAGGTAACGGGCCACAACAGAGCAAACCCACAGCAGAGTCAGTCAAAGTTCATGAATATTGGTACGTAGGTCATCACAGAGTAGACCCACTGTAGTCCTGGTAGAGATTACGGTATTGGTGGGCCACCAGAGGTGCAGACCCTTTGCAGTCCTTGTAGAGACGGCCAGCAGCCATCTGTTGAGACTGTGCAGGTGCACAATCACCATTGAATAGTCTTGCGGACAATATAGGAAGTCCATGAACCACAACTTCTGCACTCAACAAAAATTTTTTTTTGGAAACGTCCTTAGAACCAACAATGCTGTTAACCAGTCCCTTGCTGAACTACTAACACATGTGCAAATGCTAACAGTCCCCATTTTTTTCTCGCATATTCTGTGTGTACTATGACCAACAGAAACGTGTGCAGTGAAATGAATGCTTACAAGTTACTTAATTTGATGAACTGGTGTCAATTACAATTTTAAAATGTGAGAATACAATGACAAAGGTACAAAATACATCATTAAAAAAAAATGGTTCAAAAATGGTTCAAATGGTTCAAATGGCTCAGAGCACTATGGGACTCAACTGCTGAGGTCATCAGTCCCCTAGAACTTAGAACTAGTTAAACCTAACTATCCTAAGGACATCACAAACATCCATGCCCGAGGCAGGATTCGAACCTGCGACCGTAGCGGTCTTGCGGTTCCAGACTGCAGCGCCTTTAACCGCACGGCCACTTCGGCCGGCTAAAATACATCATTAAAGAACGTAACAATACAGATAACATTTGTAGTAATAGGGACTTTACAAAAGAATAGAAATAAACATATACATCAGTGTTACAGGAATTGTGACGTAAGTCAATACATAAAAGGTCTGAATAACTTTCGAAACATCAACTTCACTCGTCAGCATTGAATCAAAACAGAATAAATAATGTCTAAACATCTTTACAGAGTAAATAACATGTTATAAATGCAAATTATGTTTTAGGATAACAGTATTCCTCATTATATTGAATGTAGCTGAGTATTAGAAAAATTCTACAACATAAGTCTTATCAGATATACACATAAAGACAGGAAGAACACAAATACACAAGGTACACAGACACATAGTGGAATAACACAAAGGACAGGTTTGGTACTGCAGTCCAACCCAAAACTTCATTTCATAGATGTTTCCTCTAATTTCAACTTTTTTTAATACCTTGTCAATGCATTTCTTCCAATTCCTCACAACTCACTCTCTTTATAGTCTAAACTAAGGGACGAGGCAATGCAGCAGCATAAAACAATTAACACAAACAGCAATGACAAAAAATGGAAATTGGCAAAGCAAACAACAATATATCTAAATTAGCAAACCAATTGCAACATTACAACTAATATGAGTCAATGTGCAGCAACAAGAAAAATAGATCAGTAGTAAAACTGGCTTAACAGAGTAATACAAAGTGACATTCAGTAGCACTATGCCTGGCAAACAGCAGCAGCAAATGCAATAACTTATACCTAAATACGACATAGCTCAATCAGAAAAAATAGTACACTAAAGACAGCAATGCAGGTAAGGGAAACGTCTATTCACATCTTAGTGTCTATGTCATTAAAATGGTGTACCACAACAAGTTATTCTATCAAAAAAATTACCAATTAGTTGAAAAGAAAATTATGTATGCAGTTACTGTTATCAATCCCTTCTTATTGTTCTTTCCTTTCCAAGTGCTCCTTTTTCGAAGAATGTGGATCATAAAATTATTATTTAGTAGATCTGTTGACATAAAGTGTTCACATTAGCAAATGCATTTAATTTTATTTTATAAAACCAATCTACATCTACATCTACATCTACATTTATACTCCGCAAGCCACCCAACGGTGTGTGGCGGAGGGCACTTTACGTGCCACTGTCATTGCCTCCCTTTCCTGTTCCAGTCACGTATGGTTCGTGGGAAGAACGACTGTCTGAAAGCCTCCGTGCGCGCTCTAATCTCTCTAATTTTACGTTCGTGATCTCCTCGGGAGGTATAAGTAGGGGGAAGCAATATATTCGATACCTCATGCAGAAACGCACCCTCTCGAAACCTGGCGAGCAAGCTACACCGCGATGCAGAGCGCCTCTCTTGCAGAGTCTGCCACTTGAGTTTATTAAACATCTCCGTAACGCTATCATGGTTACCAAATAACCCTGTGACGAAACGCGCCGCTCTGCTTTGGATCTTCTCTATCTCCTCCGTCAAACCGATCTGGTACGGATCCCACACTGATGAGCAATACTCAAGTATAGGTCGAACGAGTGTTTTGTAAGCCACCTCCTTTGTTGATGGACTACATTTTCTAAGCACTCTCCCAATGAATCTCAACCTGGTACTCGCCTTACCAACAATTAATTTTATATGATCATTCCACTTCAAATCGTTCTGCACGCATACTCCCAGATATTTTAGAGAAGTAACTGCTACCAGTGTTTGTTCCGCTATCATATAATCATACAATAAAGGATCCTTCTTTCTATGTATTCGCAATACATTACATTTGTCTATGTTAAGGGTCAGTTGCCTCTCCCTGCACCAAGTGCCTATCCGCTGCAGATCTTCCTGCATTTCGCTACAATTTTCTAATGCTGCAACTTCTCTGTATACTACAGCATCATCCGCGAAAAGCCGCATGGGACTTCCGACACTATCTACTAGGTCATTTATATATATTGTGAAAAGCAATGGTCCCATAACACTCCCCTATGGCACGCCAGAGGTTACTTTAACGTCTGTAGACGTCTCTCCATTGATAACAACATGCTGTGTTCTGTTTGCTAAAAACTCTTCAATCGAGCCACACAGCTGGTCTGATATTCCGTAGGCTCTTACTTTGTTTATCAGGCGACAGTGCGGAACTGTATCGAACGCCTTCCGGAAGTCAAGAAAAATAGCATCTACCTGGGAGCCTGTATCTAATATTTTCTGGGTCTCATGAACAAATAAAGCGAGTTGGGTCTCACACGATCGCTGTTTCCGGAATCCATGTTGATTCCTACATAGTAGATTCTGGGTTTCCAAAAACGACATAATACTCGAGCAGAAAACTTGTTCGGAAATTCTACAACAGATCGACGTCAGAGATATAGGTCTATAGTTTTGCGCATCTGCTCGACGACCCTTCTTGAAGACTGGGACTATCTGTGCTCTTTTCCAATCATTTGGAACCCCCCATTCCTCTAGAGACTTGCAGTACACGGCTGCTGCAACACAGCTGGAAAACAGATATCAAATGAAATAAGCAACTATGTAAAGCAAACCATAAAAACATTATTCAACAGCCATGTGGCATTTCATAAATCAGTAGAAATTCTCTCAACTCTCATAGAAAGGCACTTGTTATAATCAGGTGTGCAGATGTAAGAATATTTCCCATCAATTCATAAGCATTTCAGTAAGTAGCACAAAGTACGATATGTTTCCAAGTAATGAGTGTGTCTTATCTGCGATGCTTTCTACAAAGGAATGTCAATAGCGAGGTTAATGGTCTCTTTTTTTCTCCACCTAATTGCTTTTTCTCCAGGCAGGTGGCACATCTGGGCGCCTACGATGCATTAAGTGAAGGGCACTAAACTCTCTTACTGAAATATTTACGACAGCAGTGACAGTCTCATATAAAAATTTCACAGGTCGAGAATCTGCATTACAAATGTGTAGAAACAAAATCCTGTAAATACAACAGTGTCCAAAATATTTTCGCCAGCATTGTGATACATTCACGCATATACACGCATTTCATAACTCTTAAAGTACGAATCTTGGTTTCCAACATCCGTTTTAACAAATCAGAGTCCCTAACCACTATTCATTATTCCTTGCCTTATTACACATATACATATTCGTCGACACTTCTTCAATATTTCATCATAGTAAATATGTAGCATAATCAAATTCCTTATATAACATCAGCTTATTGATCATAGACATACCTCAACTGCATAATACACATCATCGTCGTAATAATAACATCAAAACACCTCAGTCTAATCTCAAAAACGTCGTAGCTTTCTGCAATAATTTCAAAACCTAAAATAAATTCTCTGCTCATTTCAATAGTGTCATCTACCTCAAACGTACTTTAAAAATCATGATCCCATACCAAACACATCATTCAAAGTTCTCATAGTATCACAATGGTTCCGAAAAATACATGAACAGTTCACAAAGTATATACAAAATACAATTTCATAAGTATGAAGTTATCCAACTGTGTAATTACCTAAACATCTGCCACTGATGCAGTAAAATAAATATTTGTCTCTCTCAGTTAAATGATCAGATAGCTGTGTAATTCTGTGTTAGAGAAATATGGTACCGATGTGTAAAGTTGTATAATTAAATACCATATTAGCTAGGGCTCCTTGTGCTTGCTATACACATGGTACACAAAGTAGGTGTGTACCCTCCTGAGGATTAATGTAATGATACCCTCAGGTGCTACAGATTACAGCAATGGAATGAAATGTATCACGGAAAACCTTTGTACCTTTGTAATTCAAAAATCTTTAAAAATAAATGTTTTAAGTTCAAAGCTAATCACTCAAATACGTGTACTGTAGCGCTAAACTGTGCGTGTTGTTGTAAGATAATCTTTGTCATTACTAAAGGGTAAAAATACGCTAAGTGTCGTAATTATCATCGTCCATAAGCAAGGTTCTGTAGACGTCAATGCACTTTCCTCGTAGTAAACAAAAGTGAAATGCTGTGTATAGATATCGTAGTTATTACATACAGTACCGTGATCAAGAAAGTACTATACTGTAATGTATTGTTGTGCTACGAAAAAGGCTGTCTCATTGTAGGTATACTACAAAAGTTACTACTGAAACATGTTTTCCTTTCCAGAATAATACAGAAAAACTGTGAAGATGTAAAACAGATACAGCGCAAAAGCAATAATATAAATTGTGTCACTCATTAGTAGTGTCGTGGTACAATCGTGTAGCTGTCAAATAAACTAACCACTGTGTGATCTGGTATCTCTCAGAACTTATTTTCAATCCAGAATATATTTTCAAGTAAATCAAAATGTTGCATTACAATGTCATTAGCAATACCAGTATATGTTCTAAGTATGTGAGCCTTGTAGTCATTACATAATCGTACAACTAACAAGCAAGAATGTACACACACAATAACACTGGGTCGTATGTTCACTATAGCAATGAGTCCGTAATTACTGTCTAAATAAGTTGCCCAGGTTCTAGACTCGATAGTTAACTTTAAAACATTGTTGCATGTTAACAGTTTCTCAGTGTGACAAATTGTACTAGTAACATGAAGTGAAAAATTTTATGGCACAAACTAAGTTAAAAAGCAGATTATCTTTCAATAAACGGTTTTACATGTGAAATGTGGTGCAAGCCTTTACTCTTCCTACTATGCAGAGCTCCAGCTTCAACGTAATTATCATGTGGTATATGGTACATTGGTAAGGATTGTTCAAATTTTTCTCAAGGTTAGCGTCTATGTTATATTTCTCTGAGCCAGCGCACGTGGCTGTCTGCTGTGCTAGCCATTGTCTGCTATCTCTTTGTTGGCGTGCGTCGTTATTGGGATTAGGATACCTAACATCTACAAATTCAACTGGCCGAGAGGGCCCAGCCCTGTTTGAATCCCGCCAGTTCTGATGAAATTCGGGTCTGTCGTTACGATTATATCGTCTGTCATCATGTCGGTAGCTCCTGTGGTTTCTTTCTTGTCGGTTAAGTGGTAGAGAATTTCTCCCTGAAGTATCACTGCACGGTGGACCGTTGCGTCTGAAGTTATTCTGTCTCCCATGATAATAATAGTTTTGGTTGCCATATTGTCTGTTTCTATGATTGTCTCCATCATATTCATTACTATGGAAATGCAATCTTACTCTGTAACTATTACTCTGCCAGTGGTTGTCATATGGGTGGTGTCTGTTTTGGTCACGATTTGCGTTGTAAGACTAGCCTTGTCGTGTCCAGTTATTATTGCTTTCATCTCAGAATTGTGACGGATGTGAGCTGTAATTGTTGTGTTCCTGTTTTCACGTCCCGCGATTGTCAGTGTCAATTCCCAATTCTTGTAACGGTCCCTGAAAAGCTTCAATGTCGTCTTTGCAACGTCCTGCCAAAGTAATATGTCGTAAATGTTCAGGCAATTTGATTAAGCAAATGTGGATGAGTTCTGAGGGGCTGTATGTGTTTGACAGGTACTGATTCTTGTGCAACATGTCTTCAAAATATTTCACAAGACTGGAAAATTCAGATTGTTCAAAATGTTTCATCATTATGATGCTATGTTTTACTCGATCTTGTGTAGCTTGACACCAATATTCTGAGAGGAAGGCATGATAAAATTCTCCTTCACTGTGACAATCGTGAGTGACCGATCGCATTCTTACAGCTGGTTCATTCTCTAAATAGCCACACATAAATTCTAATCTGTGCTCTAATGACCAGTTGGGAGGAAAACAATGAGAGAATTGATGAAGCCACGCTTGTGGATAAATGTCGTTGCCGGAATTCTTAAATGTTTTGAATTTACGTGTAGTAATAAACAGCTTATTGTCAAAATCATCATGTCGGCGAGTCGCATGTCGGTCATTCTTACGTTGTTTCGGCGGTTCCATTTCAAAATTCGGTGTACCTTGCCATTTTCTTTCATAATATCCGAAGTGCCCTGTGTTATTATTTTGTGGATGTTCCGTATTTCTATGTCACTCGTCTCGTATTGGAGCGCGAGTGTCCTCTGAAATATGTAATTCTTGTATTACCTCTGCCAACTGATCTTGTACTTCCCGGATTTCTCTTTTGTGTTGTATTTTAATTTGATTCTCATTTTGTTTGAATTTCTTAATTTGTTCGAACTCTTCTGTGTCATTAAAGACTACCGGTTATAAGTCATTCAGATTATCATCTACCTTCGTAGATAAATTATTTAGCTGATCCGAAAGTTCGACTACTTTCTCTGATAATGAACTAATTTCCTCCATGTGTCTTTCTGAACCAATTTTCAGAGTATCTACTGTGTCCTTTAAGTTTTCCTGAGTTTTTCCAAGTAGCTTAACCGAGTCGGTAGATGCAACTGAGACAATTTTAGCCCGCAAGGTCTCGTGATTTTCATGAACAATAGTTTGCAGTTCTTTTATGGCTGCTTCGTGATTCTGTAACGCATTTTCATGCCGCGAAAAAATAGGTTGAAAATGCTCACAAATTTGTATTTTCACGTCATTACAGACTTTTTGGCATTTCGATTCGGAGTTATGTAACTCAGTAGTTAAATCTTCACGTGTTTGTTCAAGTGTGGTGTCTAACTTTCGAAGATTTTGTTCCATTGTGTCTAACTTTTGAAGCATTTGCTGTGTTTGTCTGTGATTTTGTTCCATTGTGTCTAACTTTTGAAGAGTTTGTCTCATTTGTTGTATTAATTGTTATAACAATACACTGGTGTCTGAAACATGTTCCTCAGTGCGTTTTGGCAGTGCATTTGCACCGGCAACATTCACATTTTGACAAGCAGAAAATGTGTCTTGACTTACTTGAGAAAACGATGAGGACCCAAAACCTGAATCTACAGTATTTGCGATATTGTGTCCTGTCATTTCGGATTCCTGAGGGGAGCTGTTGCCGACCGATCGATCGATAATGCTTCCCTGTTCACTAATTGTTTCATTGTCTACACCATTATTTGCCGCCCGCTCCATTTCCCTATGCACAATTACCAAATTACTACTTTGAACATTAGTTAATTCATTACACGGTGGCGCTAACGCACTGCTTTCGTCTTCACTGTCATTTCTCAGTTTACTTTGGAGCCTAGTATTACGTTTTTCACACGCCATTATTGTCACAATATTTCACACGATAACACAGAAAAGCACAATTTGAAGAGCAAAATAAGAAAACACATTAATATAGCTTTGCAAATAATATCTCGTTAATTGCAAGCGCAGCTGCGAAATACTTGGTGCAATTCTACGTGCATGACACAACTGTTTTACTGTACAACAATGAAAAACTACAACTACAAGGGAAATTCTCTCTATAATTACGCACTAGCAATAAACATTAGCTACACTAATTACACAAACAACAAGAAAACATCAGAAGATTCCAGTGAGGTATCCTCGGCTAAGGGCCGCATATTAAACGTCATCTTAGAAAAATTAATGAATTACTATGCTGATATACTTCATACATTATTTGAATTTCAAACAGTTGAACAAAACTGAACGTACTGAGACATTCACTAAAGTGACACACAATATTCTTAGCGCAACGCAATCTGACTTTCAGTAATCCCTACAAAAGAATGGCCCTGACTAACAATGACCTATACCTTTCATGAATTCTTACATCACAAAAATCTTCTTTACTCGAACTATTGCATTACAGCGAGCGCCAATACTGCCAGCTAAATAACAGATTCTAACTACTGAAGGTACTAACTACCGATAGGCATAGTTAGCAAATGAAATATTTTGATAGAGAACAAACAATGCATTTACCTTAATAGTGTTCAAAAGTCATTATATATATATATATATATACATATATATATATATATATATATATATATATATATATATATATATATATATATATATATATATATATATATAAGTTCATGACATCCAGTCTTACAAATTTACTGTCTCTGTCCGGATCATCAGCTCTCAAAACTCCGCCATCTCAATCCCCACATCCACCACTGCTGGCGGCTCACCTCCAACTGGGCAACGCTACGCGCTGTTAGCAGCCAACTGCCCAACACTACAATAGCGAATATTACAACAATGCCAACCATCCAGAGACTGCACACAGCACAGCCAGTGATTTTAATACAGAGCGCTACGTGGCGTTACCAATATAAAAACCTAAACAGCCTACTTACACTCCCTATGTAGGTCGGTGTCAACAAAATATTTTCGCATTCGGAGGAGAAAGCTGGTGATTGATACTTGGTGAGAATATTCCGTCACAACGAAAACCCCTTTGTTTTAATGACGTCCAGCCCAAATCCTGTATCATTACTGTGACACCCTCCCATATTTCGCGATAATACAAAACGTGCTGCCTTTGTTTGAACTTTTTCGGTGTACTCTGTCAGTTCTATGTGGTAAGGATCCCACACTGTGCAGCAGTATTCTAAAAGATGACGGACAAGCGTAATGTAGGCAGTTTCCTTAGTAGATCTGTTACATTTTCTAAGTGTCCTGCCAATAAAACGCAGTCTTTTGTTAGCCTTCCCCACATTTTCCATGGGTTCCTTCCAATTTAAGTTGTTCGTAACTGAAATATTTAGGTATTTAGTTGAATTTACGGGTTTAGATTAGACTGATTTATCGTGTAACTGAAGTTTAACGAGTTCCTTTTAGCAATCATGTGGATGACATCACACTTTTCATTATTTAGGGTCAACTGCTACTTCTCGCACCATTCAGATATCTTTTCCAAATCGTTTTGCAGTTTGTTTTGATCTTCTGATGACGTTTTTAGTCGATAAACGACAGCGTCATCTGCAAACAACCGAAGAGCTGCTCATATTGTCTCCCAAATCGTTTATATAGGTAAGGAAAAGCAAAGAGGCTGTATCACTAACTTGAGGAACGCCAGAGATCACTTGTATTTTACTCGATGAGTTTCCGTCAATTACTACGAACTGTAACCTCTCTGGCAGGGAATCACAAATCCAGTCACATAACTCAGACGATATTCCATAAGCACGCAATTTCACTACGAGCCGCTTGTACGGTACCGTGTCAAAAGCCATCCGGAAATCCAGAAATACGGAATCGATCTGGAATCCCTTGTCAATAGGACTCAACACCCATGCGAAAAAAGAGCTAGTTGTGTTTCACGAGAACGATGTTTTCTAAACCCATGTTGACTGTGTGTCAATAGACCGTTTTCGTCGAGGTAATTCATAACGTTCGAGCAATATCGACGTTAAAGATATGGGCCTGTAATTTAGTGGATTACTCCTACTTCCTTTCTTGGATATTGGTGTGACTTGTGCAGCTTTCCAGTCTTTGGGTACGGATCATTCATCGAGCGAACGGTTGTATATGATCGTGGAGCTAATGCATCAGTATACTCCGAAAGGAACCTAAATGGTATACAGTCTGGGCCAGAAGATTCAAATTGCTTCACTACTCTGAGGATATTTACTTCTACGTTACTCATGTTATAAGCTGTTCTTGATTCGAATTCAGGAATATTTACTTCGTCTTCTTTTGTGAAGGCATTTCGGAAGGCTGTGTTTAGTAGATCTGCTTTGGTAGCACTGTTTTCGATAGTATCTCCATTGCCGTCGATCACACAAGGCATTGATTGCTTCTTGCCCGTAACATACTTCACATACGATCAGAATTTCTTGGGATTTTCTGCCAGGTTTCGAGACAAAGTTTCGTTGTGGAAACTGTTATAAGCAACTCAGGTCCGCGCAAAATTTCGAACTTTTGTAAAAGATCGCCAGTCTTTAGGATTTTGCGTCTGTTTAAATTTGGCATGTTTGTTTCGTTGTTTCTGCAACAATATTCTAACCCGTTTTGTGTACCAAGGAGGATCAGCTACATCGATTGTTAATTTATTTGGTATAAATCTCTTAATTGCTGCCGATACTATTTCTCTGAATTTAAGGCATATCTGGTCTCCACTTATACTATTAACTGAGAATGAGTGGAGATTTTCTCTTAACAAGGCGTCAAGTGGATTTCTATCTGCTTTTTTGAATGGGTATATTTTTCGCTTATTTTTCGAGGATTTGGGAATTACAATATTCTATCTCGCTACGATAACCCTGTGTTCGCTGGTCCCTGATTCGGTTTTGATGCTTGTTATTAACCTATGATTATTTGTTGCTAAGAGGTCAAGTGCGTTTTCACAAACTTTTACTATTCGTGTGGCCTCATGAACTATCTGCTCGAAATAATTTTCAGAGAATGCGTTTAGCACAATTTCGGATGATATTTTATGGGTACCTCCGGAACTGAACATCTATTTTCGCCAACATATCGAGGGTAAATTAAAGTCAACACGAACTGTTATCGTATGAGTCGCGTACGTGCTTGAAATCAAACTCAAGTTTTCTTTGAACCTTTCAGCAACTGTATCATCTGAATTGGGAGGTCGGTAAAAGGATCCAATTATTATTTTATTCCTCTGTCCATACTAACTCACAGAAAGTATCTACTTCAATTTCGCGACAAGTTAAACTACTTCTGACAGCAACAAACATGCCACCGCCAACTGTGTTTAGCCTATCCTTTCGGAATACCGTTAGGTTCTTCGCAAAAATTTCGGCTGAGCTTAAATCCGGCTTCAGCCAGCTTTCAGTGCCTACAACGATTTGGGCATCAGTGCTTCCTATGAACGCTTGGAGCTCTGATACTTTTCCAACAAAGATACGACGATTTACGACTGTTATACCAATGGTTCCTGTATCTACGTCCTTCCTGTGTTCAGAATTCACCTTTTGTGACTGAAGTCCTTCTTGTGTTTTCCCGAGACCCTCTAATTTAAAAAACCGCCTAGTCGACGCCACACAGGCCCTTCTACCCGTGTAGCCGCCACTTGCGTATAGTTGACACATGACCTATTCAGTGGAACCCGAAACCCAACCACCCTTCTACCCTTTGGCGCAGGTCGAGGAATCTGCAGCCTACATGGTCGTAGAACCGTCTGAGCCTCTCATTCAAACCCTCCGCTCGGCTTTGTACCAGAGGTCCCAATCGGTCCTGTCGACTATGTTGCAAATGGTCAGCTCTGCGATCATCTTGCAAGCAAGACTGGTAGCCTTTACCATTTCCGTTAGCCGCTCGAAACCAGAGAGAATCTCGCCTGATCCAAAGTACACACATCATTGGTACCGACGTGAGCAACCACGTGCAGTTGGGTGCACCCTGCGCTCTTCATGGCATCCGGGAGGACCCTTTCCACATCTGGGATAACTCCATCCAGTATGCACACAGAGTGCACATTGGTTTTCTTACCTTCTTGTTAGCCAAGTCCCTAAGGAGTCCCGTAACGCGCCTAACGTTGGAGCTCCAAACTACCAATAATCCCACCCTCTGTGATTGTCCAGATCTTGCAGGCTGAGTGATTTCCTCTGAAAAATTACGGGTGACAGCATCAGGCTCAGCGACAGTGTCAGCCAGAGCCAGCATCTGGAACCTTCTTGTCAGACAACCTGGGGAGGCCTTACATGCGGCCGCCTGGTAAGTATTTCGCCGCCTGCTTCGCCCCATGGCGACCTCCCACTCAACCTCCCACTCAACCACAGGTGAGGGATCAGCCTCAGTGCGAGCAGTAACTGGGTTGGGCACCGGTGAGGACCAGTTGTAGGACTCGGACGTGCTGGACGTTCGTTGGATCTCTATAGCCGGCCCACAACAGCGGTGCCCATCCACTGCAGCCTCAAGCTGTATAACCGAAGCCATCACAGCCTGAAGCTGAGAGCGAAGTGTCACCAACTCAGCTCGCATCTGCACACAACAATTGCAGTCCCTGTCCATACTAAAGACAGTGGAAAACCAAACTATGCAGATAAACGCCCTATCGGCATGTTCTGCACAACTCTACTGTAGAATCTGATGAAAACTCAGGACATGTGTCTAATAATACGCAGATATTCAAAAACCTAACTACTGAATTACTCAGGTGAAACTAAATAATTCGCCCCTAATTAGGAACTTATAATATGTCGCAAAATCGGTTCAGTTTCAGGCGCAAACGGAAACTCGAGGACTGTGGCTATCAGATATTGTATTTACACGCAGAAACTCGAGAAACTAAATTAGTAAAGCACACAGATGATATAATAAAATTCGCTCCTGGTTAGGAACTTTTAAATGTGACAAGAGCCAGTACTTCCCTGTTGCTGCGCCTGTCTCTGTCAGCTACTACCGCCTTAATCAATAAGAAAAGAGATAAATTCTCAGATTTAGGAGTATACAAAATAACATTTAGACCTTGCTCATGCTACTATATGGGACAAACTGGCAGTAATTTTCAAACTAAATACACTGGTATATTAATAATTTTTACTTATGGACCATCTGACAGCAACTGTCAGTTGCTGTCAGACGGTCCATAAGTAAAAATTATTAATATACCGTAATATTACACGCAACTGAGGAAGACAGGACTATAAAAGTTGAAGATGTAAATACACTGGAAACAGCAGCTATTATATACATAACCAGTTTACAAAATCAGCAATAGATATGCACATAAAAGACGCTTGACGCTCATTCGAAAACAAAGAAGAAAAACTTAAGATACTTCAGCACTTTGAGAAGTCTCATACAATGGATTTAATGGAGGGGTTCGAAATTTTTGTAGACCACGAAAAAGTTTGGATAAAAAAATTCTCATTGACGAAATAGACAGTAAATTAGTTGATTTCTTCAAATGTTTCTCCTGCGTATAACAACCAATCGATTTTCATAAGCATGTCCATTTCCTCATCATTAAAAAAAAGTTGTAAGCGATAATTTAGTAGTCAGTAGTGGTATAATTACAGTTTATAATTGGAAAACTATATAAATACATAATCCATCCAAAAACACTGTAACAACTAAGACTCTGTACAGTCTCATAAATCACTGTGTCTCAATACCTTTGTAACATGTAATCACGGTATAAGTGATGATTTGTAAATACGTGATACATTGCATAAGGAAAGAGACAAACATAAACACGATTTCTAACATTTGTATTTAAAAACATTCATTTTATCAGATTTTCTGACTGTAGTCTAACTGCAATAAGATGCAAGAGAGGCAGAAAATCATACAGGCAAGCATCACCAAACATATTCATGTGAACGAATGCAGAGATGCACTTGAAAATGAGAAAAAATTCTCGAAACGTGTTTTGCTAAGAATCAAAACACAAGTAACTGGTGCATTTTTCGTTATCTAAATCATGAATGACACAGTTGCAGACTTTGCTGAAACATTTAATACACTGGAAGAGTACTTCTGTACTCTTCTAGTTAAATATGAATTAAACCATTTGCACATTTTCTAACTCATACCACAATGCTTAAGCTTATCTAGAAGAATTTCATTATCTATACAATCAAAAGCCTTTGAGAGATCACAGAAAATCCCTGTTTGTGATGTTTGGTTATTTAGAGCATTTAATATTTGATCAGTGAAAGCATATTTATCATTTTCACTCGAAAAGTCTTCTGAAAACCAAACTGGCATTTTGTTAGTACTTTATTTTAGCAAATATGTGAAGTTACTCTTGGATACATTACATTTTCAAGAATTTTGGAGAAAGCTGTCAGCAGTGAGATTGGACAGTAGCCGTTGGCATCAGACCTATCACCCTTTTACGTGATGTTTTTACATCATATTTCAGTGTAACAGGAAAAATGTCCTATTTCAGTGCACTATTATGCATGTGGCTGAGATCGTAGTTATATGTTGGGAACAAGGTTTTAGTACTTTCCTGGAGATGCCATTATTTCAATGTGACCCTTTATTTTTGAGAGAGTTTTTTATTTTCATAACATCAGAAGCTGTGGGTTGAATTTCAGTTTTATCAAACTGCATAGGTATAACCTCTACCTTATATAACATTGCCTTTTTTATGAAGATCTATGACTTATCTTCTCCAGAATATTTAAAAAATGCTTATTAAAATATTTTCGACTTCTGACATTTTGTTAATAAAGTTTTCATTTAGTCTGGTGGTAATAAAGTCTTCCTCTAGTCCTGGCTGTCCTGTATCCATTTCAACAATATTTCAAATTGTTTTACTTTTGTTACCAGACTTGCTAATCTCAGACATAATGCACATAATTCTCGACTTTTTAATAACTTTCCTTAATATAGTACAGTCATTTATATAATATTTTACTGATTATGGGTCATTACCCTTTCTTTCTTTTAGATGAATTTAGATTTTCTACCTACAAGAAATTTTTGTCCCTTTAGTAAGCCATGGTTTTTATATGGTTCCTCACAATTATATATCATGAAATAAGTTACATTTTAAATAAATATCAGTTTCCCTGCACATCTCATCCTAGTCTAACTGCTGCATGCTTCTTCGAAAATTTTCAATCGTTAAATTGTTAATTGAATGTACCATTTTCGAGGTTGTTTTACATTAGTGTATGGAGCCATGTCATATACTGTAACTAGCTGTGCATCATGATCAGAAGGACAATTTTTAAAATGTTAAATGTTTACTTGTTTCAGTTTTTTTTTTTTTTTTTTTTTGTTTGCTGATTTCTTGTGCAACTTGAGTAGGAAAATCAATAACTGATGTCAAACCAAAAGAATTGAGTAATACTTCAGGACCATTCTTCCTTTCTGGTCTCAAAAGATCTACATTGAAATCCGCACAATTAATAATTTCCTTCCCACTGCCTGATGCACAGCACAACAAGGAGACCCAGCTTTTCAGACATAGTTGAAAATTTCCCAATGGGAGCATACACACAGTAGTAGTTCTAAGATTACCATTATTTAGTTTAAACTCGCAGGCACAAGCTTCTATATATTTCTCTATACAAAAAATTTTCGGTTTCTAAATTTTTCACACAGTGATAAATTTTAACTTATGTGGCTACTCCTCCTTTTTTCTATGCTGTCTCTACCTACATGTGCTGAAACCATCTGTCCACTTACATTTACAGGCATGGTACATCTGTTGCATTCTCTGTTTCTAAATCTTCCAAACAAATAAGAAGTTCATCTACTCTGTTTTATAATCCCCTACGATTTTGATGCAATAATTAACATTCTTTTTCAGAGTACTTTATAAGAAACTTGTGATACTTTAACATCTTTAGTACCTGACTGTCTCAGTTTATCATTATGCTTGATTCCTTTTAATGTTTTATCACTGGACCCTGATCATAGACTAAATAGGTGGTACTCCCATGAGTTTTAGTGCCCCCCCTCCCCTTAAGGATTTTGCTATTAACCCAGCCAATTTACCCATCCCAATCTTCTTGAGATGCAGGTCATTCATAGTGAAATCCCATCTAACAAAACTTCAACAGGAACTAAACCCTTATCTCATCCAGTAACCACCAACTATACATTGACTCTCCATGCAGAGCTGTTCCACTGGGACTGATAACACTGCATGAAACCAGGCACCAATCTAATATTTTTATGGTTCACTGCAGCAGCTGCTTTTACCAGGTCACTCTACTATCGTAGCCTTGATGCCCATCAATGCTGTTTCCTGCTCCAACCACTATCGCTTCATGATCCTGCTTTATAAATACCTTGCACAAGGATCCTACATACTCTATCACTTGGAAAAAATCTGTTCTGGACTTCATAAAGTTTGTTCATTTTTCTTGCAAAATCTGGCCCATACCTCTTCCACAGCTACATCATAGCAACAGAACTTTTTTTTTTTTTGAACAGCTGGTTCCCTAATGAAAGTCTGTTGTGTATCCATTGCATTGATGCGTACAAGAACCTATCCCTTACTTAACTAACGTAGCAAGGTAAATCTACTTTTCTTTGTTGAAAATGTTCAAATTTGTGTGAGTTCCTAAGGGACCAAACTGCTTATGCCATTGGTCCCTAACTTACACACTACTGAAACTAACGTAAACTAACCTTATGCTACTAACAACACACACACCCATGCCCGACAGAGGACTCGAACCTCCGGCGGGAGTATACGTTTGTGCCAATGATGAAATTGTCAGGTACAGTTCGCTTTCTGTGAGCCCTGTTCCTCGCTACAACTTCCCACCTGTCTTCAACCTTGTCCTCCCTTAACATCATAAGTTCCACCCTAGCATTATCCAGTTCAGCCTTTCCTTCCCCTTGAACATATTTTAAAATTTCGTGGATTCACCAATTCCCATGCCACTACATTTCCTCCAGTGAAACTGTCACAACAGCTGCTTAGAACTCCATTGCTCATACCCTGGCAGCTCATACACTTCGCACTCATGGTCATTTACAATTTTATTTACGAAATTTAGCTAAAAAATTAACGACAATGTTATGTTATCTACAGCTCCCAGAAGACACTAATCCTATGTAGGACACTAATGTATTTGTATACTACTAACATAGAAACGTAATGAGCTTATACTTACGTTTAAACGCTAAACTTGTACACTCAGAAAGTCAGGCCGAAAATCGCGTAAGCTCTGTACGGACTTTTTGCGTTTTGAAAAGAAATAAAAGATCGAACTTTAAACCTTTAGTCCCCCGAGCAGATGAGGCTCTACCTTGCATATGTGGAACGGAAACGAATTCTGCTTTTAATACTTACACAAACATCTCAAGTTCGAAAAAAACTACGTTTGGAAACCGCGAAAACCACCGCTTATGAACTATATTCTTTTCTAGAAAAATGCGTTTGGAAAAGCGAGATATTCAATACATATATCTCCTGCTTACAGCTTACAAGCAGGAGATCCCGAGTTCGAGTCCCAGTTGGGGCACACATTTTCAGCTGCCCCCACTGATGTATATTAACAAACCTCTTGGCAGCTAAGGGCTTCGATTCAATTTTCATTTCATTCAATACATAAGCTAGAGTAGGCACTAATTGACTTATTTACCATGTAATCTTAATAAAATTAATAGCTGTTTCGAGATTTACCACTTATCATTACGAGACCAATACTCCAGTGTCTGCCGTCTCGGTCATGTCTGCCATCCTGTGATTATCATCAACGGCTTGATAGCAGTATTGATTTAGTAAATATAGCTTCGAGTAATATGTAAGAAGACTGACGAGGAGGGAGGCGCTCTTTTATATTTCATGGATGCAGAATCTGTGCTTAAGGAAAATAGAATTAAGGAAAATAGAACTGTAGATGCTGTTTAAGATATTTAAGATAAGGTCTCTTAGTAGACGTATTGGTCACATTCTCATAAAACAGAACTGTTTGAAGTCTTAAAAATGTACTTTGATATTGTTTCCAACACACCCGAGGTAATGAAAGGGATCAAATGGAAAACTAATGTGAAATAACATGGGAAATAACACCACATTTTAGGATGGTTACTACTGAGCAAGAGATTAAGAGAATGATACATAATGGTACAATAGAAAGATCTGAGAGTGGGTTCTGCCATCATGTAGCTGCAGTTACGAAGACAGAACGGTTAGATTCGCTCTTGATGCTCATGCAATTAACCAAGTGATCTTACCACAACAGAATCAGTAAGAAAGTAACTAGGAATATCTGAAAAAGTTCAATGGCACAAAATAGTCGAGTAGCTTGGATCTTAACGGCAGATATTGGCAGCTGTGTATCCCACAGTACTTCTCACCATTTAACTTCTCTTATTCGACGGAATTTGAATGTGTAATGTGGATGATTCGGAATGGCCCTGCATGATAGTGGTAGAAACTTGTAACCTGATCCTCTTGTGTGTGAAAGGATGAGGGCATAATATCCAGTTCCTTAAATGCCATTGTTAACTAGACTAGATCACCACCAGCCGACTCTTGCGCAAGCGCCATCGCCAGTGTCTATGCTTGCATCAGTTGTAAGGCCGTTTCTTGCCTTCCATCTTGCGCCATTTTTCGAAACTAAGGAAACCTTATCAATTACTCAAACATGTTCTCCCGTTCCATACCAAATAGTAACGTACAAGGAAGTGATCCAGTTCTTTCTTGAGCAATGTTCTAGATCGTAATTATTCTTGATATCTCATACTGTAATCATCCAGTTTTACGTGTCTTCTGACAGAAAACTCTAAAAGGCTTTCAAAGCTCTCTCATAGTTTTTTGCGCTGGATCTGAATCTGGCCGAGTATTAGGCATATGCGTATGACTAATATTTGGTGTTCCGGATTACAATTCCAGACCTTCTATCGAAATTGCGGACCATTACCATACAAAAGTACCTTTTTAAGTACCACGCTAATGAAGTAGCTGTCCTTAAATTTCTTTCTGATCTCGCTGCTACTGGCTGTAACTCAAAAGAGAAAGAAGGACATAATGTGAAAGACAATGCCACTCATCTGAGAAAAGTTTCCTTCGAGCTTCAAAGAGCTCCAAAAGGTCCACAGCTGATAATTTGTTAATATTTTGTGGTGTAATGTGGCGCCTGGTTGCTGAACCGTTGAGGCTTTGGTGCATTGGCATAAGACGCAATTTTGAAAAAGAGCTTTGACCCACTATAACAAGTTATCTAAAATTACGTGTTGGTGAAGTTTATAAAGGGATGTTTTTTTACCAAAATGAGGCTGACTAATATGGACGCATCTAATTAAGCAGTTAAGTCATTCTACCATTACATACAGTGATGGATTTACATATATGCCCATTACGCAGAAACCTAGGGCAGCATCTTAATGTGGCGGTGTATTTTTCTCTGGGCTAATTTTAACCTTTTATGTTATAAATAACTGCGTTTACAAACGACAATTTTTTAATATTGTTAAACAACTTGCTAATTTTAATAAGCCTTAACAACGAAATATACGTACTTTGCTTTTTTACTGAATGGAAATTTAAGATTGTGTTTTTGTCTGGTATCATCTTCATGATTGTTCAAAATCTTTTGAAGTAAGCTGTCAGGACGGCAATCTACAATACAATGTTTGAAACGTTAATATTCCAAGAATGTTGTTGGCTTCTGCTTAATACTACCATATCCTCCCCGTGAAAATACCGGGACCCCTGGAAAGCTGTGATAAACTAATCAGCAGTTTCTTAAATACTGTAAATGTGTGGGCCTCAGTATGTAAAAAGCGACCCTGCTTAAATTTCTTGTAGAAATTACGGAGAAATGTCAAGTCAAATATTCATTACCGTAATTACTATGAAAGCTCTGTGGTCTTAAAAAAATGGTTCAAATGGCTTTGAGCACTATGGGACTTAACTGCTGAGGTCATCAGTCCTCTAGAACTTAGAACTGCTTAAACCTAAGGAGATCACACGAGGCAGGATTCGAACCTGCGACCGTAGTGGTCCCGCGGTTCCAGACTGTAGCGCCTAGAACCGCTCTGCCGGCAGGCCGGCTGTGGTGTTCAATATCTGAGCTTGATTTAATGACAACCGTTTAACAAAACATGTTGATGCTGGGAATTTTTTACCCATTTAAACACGTGTTTATACGAAAAGAACATAAGCAGAATATCTAATAATGTATGAAATACATTTATTTAATTATTTATTTAGGTACTTTGGCGAAAAAGGAGAAACCAACTTTAGTTTGTCTCATTTATTGTGCTGCAGCCTGCACGATATCAGAGTTCTCACTCTGTACAATCGCAAAGTACGTGGCATTGCAAATTTTATATTAACCATCTTAACTAAGCCTTTTTTTCGTGGAAAGGTTATTTTTATTTTGTGTTGGAACAAAGGTACATTTGCATGTAGACATAACAGCAGTGTTCACACAAATGACAACACACCATATCAGCTGCCAACAAGACTACTTGAACTTTGTCATCTGTCTTCTCTGCCCACAGAAACCGCTAATATGTTATAAGAATAAGTGGGATAAGAGTCGATCTAGCTCACCTGACTGTATGAAATCGCAAAAATTATTTGCTTTTTAAATTAGAAAGACAGTGTCAGGAACAATCAGAACATATTTGCGTCCCAGCTAAAATTCCGGCGACGCGGGAAACAGAAGCAAACAAAGGGACTGCCCCGTTTTCTTTACGAGACGAGTTTCAGCCGGAAGGTGTGCTTCTACTGTTCACTGAAAACAGTGAAACAGGCGACAATGAAATTACATTGTTCTGCATTGTCGTTCTTTCATAGCAAAGTTACGTCGAGTAATCTGAGTTGCTCAGTTCATCGATCCGTGTTTAAAGGAAAAATCTTTGTGCTCGTGTATCGTGCGTAACGTGAAAAGCTTTGCGCTCATGTGCGGTGTGGTAAGACTGGAACTGGATACAGTCTTTCTTTCTTTCTTTCCTTTTACAAATTTCTGCTTTTATTTTGACTTTTGGTTGACAATTTCATAAGTGCCTTAACGTGAATAACACTGAAAAAACTAAACGTGCAAAATTAAGTGGGGCTGCAATTCGGAAATCGTCGAAGAAAAGGCGAGAACGAGAAGGCAATGTTCTAAAACCACCATGCAGAGTAGATAAATTTCAAAAAATGTTGCTGTTTCGACTTCGAGTTCAAGTAGTATGGATGATATTTCTGGCACTACAGCTGTTGTAAAAGAAGTAAACAGAGACGAAACAAAAGTTCAAAATTAAGAAAAGCAAGTTGTTCGTGATGTCGAGTTTCGAGTCAGACATTACAAAACGAAATCCTGCAGAATTGTGTGTCAGTGAATTAACAATCGACATTCTCTTACAATGCGGCATTAATCAAACCTGTAAGGGTGATTTTTCTCATTGAAGAAGATCAATAGGCGATAAAACCAGATATTTGAACAAAACTGTATTTTCCTGTAAGCGTTTAAATGGTTAATCAACTTTACGAGATTTTCTGGTATACTGCTGTAGCATCGGTAGGCCTACTGTTTTTTGAGCACCATGTAAATTGTTTGGAGGTAAGGCCACGATTGCTAGTAATGGTATTGCAGATGGGAAAAATATTTCTAATATATTCTCTCGTCATGAGAATTCACTTGAACACAAAAATTCTGAGTTATCACTCTTAACATGAAAAAAGTCGCTTGGAACAGTAGATAACCGTTTCGAGTCATATGATGAAACGTAAAAAATATACTGGCGCAGTGTGTTGAAAAGGGTGTTTGCAGTAGTGAAGAAGCTAACAAGTCGTGGATTTCCCCTACGTGGACGCACTGAAAGATTCCATCAATTACATAATGGTCAACTTATGGTGTCTCTTGAACTTATAGCGGAGTCTGATCCCTTTCCCACAGAGCACAATGAACGATATTAAAATCCAGGGCAGGAACATACAAGTTATCTTTCTTCAGCAATCTGTGATGATATAATAGAGCTTCTTTCTGAACAAATATAAAGAATTATCATAAGTGAAATAAAACAGACCAAATATTTCTCTACAATAGTAGATTCTGCTGGATATTTCACATATTGATCAATTATCTTTAATATTAAGATACGTGAAAGAGAATGTTGAACCTGTTGAACGTATTCTTCCGTTTTGAACAAACTCGGGACACAAGTCCGAAAACGTAGCTGGCGCTACACTGTAAGTCCTGTCTACGAATTCCATTGATATTACTGACTGTAGAGGCCAGTAATATGACAAAGCAAGCAATATGTCAAGAACCTACACAGGTTTGCAGGCACGCGTTAAAGAACAAAATCCGGAAGCGCATCATGAGGCTTGTGCAGCACATTCTTTGAATTTAGTCGGCACTAGTGGTGCAAGCTGTTGTCGGGAAGCATGTTCATTTTTCAATGTAATGCAAAAGCTTTATAATTTTTTCTCAGTTTCTTCACAGCGCTGGGATAAACTTCTTTCTTCCATGAAACCAGGAAGCAAAACGGTAAAAAGTTTATCAAAAACACGTTGGTCAGCAAGAGAGGAAGCATGTGTAAGTCTACATGAAAACTGAGAGAGCGTTATCAGTGACCTCACACATATTGCCAATAATGTGTTTGAAAAACCACTTTGCGAAATGAGGCTTCAGCTTTATTGAATCAACTCAGTAGACTAGAAACAGTATTCATGATGACAGTTTGGAAGGACATACTCCAAAGATTAATAATATAAATCTGAAATTGCAAAGAGTAAATGTTGTTGTTGTTGTGGTCTTCAGTCCTGAGACTGGTTTGATGCAGCTCTCCATGCTACTCTATTCTGTGCAAGCTTCTTCATCTCCCAGTACCTACTTCAGCCTACATCCTTCTGAATCTGCTTAGTGTATTCATCTCTTGGTCTCCTTCTTCTTTTTGTACCCTCCACGCTGCCTCCAATAGTAAATTGGTGATCCCTCGATGTCTCAGAACATGTCCTACCAACCGATCCCTTCTTCTAGTCAATTTGTCCCACAAGCTCCTCTTATCCCCAATTCTATTCAATACCTCCTCGTTAGTTATGTGATCTACCCATCTAATCTTCATCATTCTTCTGTAGCACCACATAGTAAATATTGATACTAAAATAGTGCATGAATTATATGAATCACATGTAGGATTTATTGCATACGTTTGTGGAATATTCGAGTATTATGAAAATAAATCCCTGGAGATTTTGACTGATATAGACAATGAACGCCCTATAAAAGATCACGAAAACGCAAACTTCATGATGACGAAGAAGCGGATTCTGAAGAAGTTTTTCTGACTGGAAGGGAAACATTTAGAGTCGAAAGATTTCTCCCAGTACTCGACAACTTGTACGCTGAATTAGTGAGGAAGAAGGAAAGCTATAGAACACTGTTGGACTCCTTCAGTTTTTTCAGTAACCTTAAGAACAACTCACCTGCCGATATTGCTGAACGTGTAGCAAAACTCCAAGTGTCATATGACACAGTTTTAGAGCCTTCCTTCCCTATTGAATGTATACATTTCGCGGAATTTTTGAAACCTTATGAGATTAGTAATAAACCAGTCGAAATGAGTAAATTTTTACGAAAAGAGGGGTTACAATACGTGTTTCCGAATGTTAACATTGCTCTTAAAATATTTATATCTATAGTACTTAACAAATTGTTCAGCACAACGCTCGTTTTCGGCTCTTAAAAGACTGAAATGGTACCTACGTTCTAAGTTGTCTGAGGAGAGATTGAACGCCTTGTCCATTCCTCACATCGAAGCCGACCCCCCAACTGATAATCGTGTGGACTATGAAGATACAATCAACTATTTTTCTGCCGTCGAATTCAGACGCAAACTTTGCCGACTGGTGAGTTTGTTTATTTATGCAGATTAGTTTTCAAAATTTAAAATTATAATGTGATTTTTATTATAACTTAAAGCACATTCAATGGATTTACCAACTACGTATTACATGTTTATTTTACAATTGCCGATGGCAGAAGGCGGAACTAAACCTCGTTTACGTGCAGACGTGACCGAAGGCACCCGGCAACACTAAACAATACCCGAATGACCAAGGCCGCTCGGCGCTGTACAGTCAAGTCATACTAATACTGTGGTATGTATGTTACAGCTGATGCGTATTCTAGGCGTCTAATGAAATGTATAGTTATTGCGGAAATATACGTTAGCGGAGAGTACGCTCAGATGAAAAAGTGTTAATATATAACATTGCTCAGTTCTGTCAATAAATACTTAAAAGCTTTGCTAATACCGTTAGAAAGAGCTATGGTGAGAGCAGTAGCTGCAATCCAGAACTGTTCAGCCCTTACATGGATTAAAGGTATTGTGTACACTTATTATGTAGCATCTAGCTACCCTAATGCTTTACGCGTTAACAATTAGATTATAAAACAAATCTGATTTTTCCACACTATTCTGTAAAATTATGTCATAGCAAATCCAGTTCTGTGTTTTTTCGTCTGTATTTAGTTATTACTTCGTCTACCGAAATCTATATTTCATTTATATTTCTTACGCTTTCCTATGAATTCACGTATTAATAGCGAATGTGTTTTTTTATGTGCTACACCATCAAGTTACTAGATAGTAAAATGACAGTTTAATTTTGAACGCATCTCTGTAAAAGTACGCTTTACTTTCTAATTTATGACATGTCTGCTTCAATTTTTAGATCGTAACACAACTTTTCTATTTTCATTTTCAACGGTTTCGTGTAAAATAACATATTAAAAGTGAATGTATAATAAAAATCCGTTGTCTCCTGCACACTCTGCTGAATTTTTAGGCCATAAAAGAAAAGTTATTTTCCTTGTCTTCGTTTCTGTTGCCTTTCGACCGAAGAATGTTTTAACACAATGCAGTTTTAAGTTTGTTTTATTCGCTCCCGTACACCAAGTACAGTTCAGGAACCATATTACATTTTCATGGAGCACGACTACACAACTGACGCGTTCTTCAGAACAACAAATAGCAGAGTACGGAAACAGCTCACAGCGCTCCCACCCAAAATGGCAATTATGACGTGATCGGGTAATAGTTATTATTTAAAATGTGTTTTTTTTCGAGAGGGAAGGGGGCTTATAAGATGGTGTGCCTAGGACCGCAAAATTTTTAAATCCGCTACTGATTACATAGAGATTCAATAACTCTGTATTTACATTTTTTCACTGATACAAAATGTTGGTATGGATCTGGTAATATTTTTTAATTTTTTTCCGTCGTGTTCATCCAAGTATAAAGTGTTGACCACATTAATAAGGTAACCTGTATCTAAATCAGATCAAATATTACCAACGAACTTCGAATCGGCACCCCTTCCTCGACTTCTCTGCTAAAAGGCACGATGTCTTCACAAAGTCCCAGTGTTTCTATACAACTGTTGTTAAATCGGTTTGTAACGATTAGAGTGGGAATAACATTGCTTTATTGTAAATCTAGTGTATCTGAAAATTTAATTCTTGTACTGAAAGGACGTCGAATAAGTCGGTTATGTATCACTCTACATGTCAATAGAAATTATAAGGCTTGGCGATCCGTTCTCTTTACGGTATTCTGTCGAAGTAGGAGACACCGGAATTTTCCGAAACCCCATATACCTGCCACGGCTTCACGCTGTTTAACGCTGTATTTTCCTTCCTAACTGGAAAGGACTCTGATGGCAAATGCAGTTCCTGAGTGCTGTTCCTTGCACCAGTTGGTAGGCATGAGCCCCTAACTGGTAGCTTCCAAGACAAAAATCATGTTTTAAATATGAGTGGTACAATTTCTATTGTTCTTTAATATCCTCGAATGCAGCGTGGTGTGTAGCTGCTCAGGTGCATGTAGTGTTCGTCTAGACAATATTCAACAATATAGATGACCATAGGCTATATACCTATAGAAATTACAGAATCACGACTCATATAGCAAGGAGCAGGTATCAAGAAAATGTTGATGCAACTTTTCTTACATACGTTTATACGCTGGTCTCTATCCCGCTTTGTGATATTAGTTATAAGGTGTAGCTCATTTTACAAATAATGCATAGATTCGTAGGCACAAACAGTACTTATAAGATGGTATAAAGAAAACGGAACATTGGTCATAAGTCTTTTTTAACTATTCATCGAAATGAGTCGATTGTCGTCGCCTCCTGTCAGCATTTACGGAATAACTTTTCTATTCTGTCGTTCTAGTTTCTAGGAACATTCATTCCGGTTTGACAATAATCGCGACAGCCACAAACAAAACACCAAATACAAACGAATTTACCATGTTATTTCCAATCAAATCTTACACACCGAAAAGGAAATCTTAAATTAGAGTTAAGAACATTATTTGATTATGGATGCTTGACAGCTATTCTGTAAGATAAATGTTAAATGTGGACAATCTTGTTGACGTAGTTCCAAGCAACAGTGACTTTCACGACTACAAGTTATAGATTCCCGAACTATCTAGTTTGCCTAATAATCTCAGTTTGGTGAACTAAAATAAATAAACATGACGCACATTTAACAGAATTTTTAGGCAGAGTATAAATCTTTTAAGTCTGCCGTCGAAACGCACATTGTTGAGACAAAACCATACTTTTGTAACGCCATAAATTTTTTTCCTAGCAGTAAAGCAGACAGACCAAATGCACTTCATAACATCGACGATTTTATACATTCCCTGCGAATCGCTGTTCTTTCATTGAATTACGTCCTGGCGCTGGCCACACAGAGTATGTTTTCAGTCGACCGAGCTCTTGCATGAACGTAGTTAACGGTCGCTAAGAACATCATTTACGGGCTCCTTTTACAGAAATTTTGCTGTAGTATTAAAATTCTTTCATGCTATACACGGGCATAGATTTCTCTGAAAGCCAGAGTTTCACCTTTGATCGCTACCGTGTTTTATTTGTACGTTACATGGACGTCAGCAGCTTTGTGTTGAATAACACGGAGTACGCCAGGCAAATCTGATCCAATCAAAGCTCTGCGGTTCCCTCGGGTAATGAGTTAGGATTGATGTACCGCTATATACGTTCGGGTCCACACCACGGCAAAAGCCCTGTGAAGATTATTTCCCCGAACTCTTTCGTTAAGGGTCTCTAAAGGCATTACAAGGGTGGCGAGAGCGTTTGATTCCCGTGCTCTCATGCTGTAATACACACTTCTCGGTAAAGGTTGTCGCCTCCGGGAGAACCAAATATATTACTTTGTTAAAAACGTAAAAACTCCTGCACTAGTAGTAGATGGTAGTTATTGGAGGAAGAACCAAATTTATTTTCCGTTCAATATTGAGCTGTCGTGTATGTTCTTTTCCTTCGAACGGCCCTGTATCTTAGTTAGCCTACATTCCATTATTTAATATATTTTTGTAGATCTATTATACCTTTCCAACTGTAACTCCGACTGAGTGTAAAGGATGAAGGAATTATAAAGACAGAAATCTTTCTTGTCTCTTCTGCATTTATTGCATTGATTTCAACGTGCGCCAGCTATGCCGAATATTCACCAGCACTTTCATACAGTACGTCGCCACCAGTAATTCATGTATTCTGCTTTCCATAAAGGTAATCTAACCTAACATGTAATTACACCTAATCACGCAAGATTACGAGACGATTCCTTTCATCATAGGATTTTTCCATAACAGTTAGTTGGGAAACATTAATTGCGAATTTCATCCACTGCTTTTTCTTGCTTTTCCCCAAAAAGAACCTGTACTAAAATCTGCTGCTAACTCTTGTATACAAGATGAATATAGACTTTTTGCCCAGTAACTCTTTGAGGTTTTTTGTTTTTGGCTGGGACTCACTGGTGTTGGAAATCATTAAGTTACTATTGTGTACATAATTTCGAGTAACCAGCTTACGCTTGAAGCAAGTTATGTGCCTACAGGAGAGTAAGGATAAATTTTGTCATATGATTAATAACGCATTGCAGGTGAGGAACGGGTGGAAGTGGCACACACAACTTTTCGAGGCCGAGGGACTACTCGACCGGTTAGTAGACGTTTCCAAGGTGACGACACTCGACAGTAACCGGGAGAGCGGTGTGCTGGCCACACATCCCTCCGCAGCCCCTCCAGCGGCGCCATTGGCAGAGGATGACAAGGCGGTCGGTCGGTCCCGATTGGACCGTCTAGGAAAACAACTCCGCCAACTTCACCTTATCTACATTATTTAGACAGATGAGTTCTGTGTACTTAATCTCTGAGCAGAACAGGCGTTTCTACTCCTGCTTAAATTATATTTTGTAAACGAAAAAGTCTGTTTGATCGATTCTCGCTGCTCACACACTGTCTAATGGTTGTTTCCCCGTTGAAATGGAAATGAGCGTTTGGCGTCAATGGCCGGGAGGCCCCTCGCGGGGCAGGTCCGGCCGCCATATCGCAGGTCTTATTACATTCGGCGCCACATTGGGCGACCTGCACGCCGGATGGGGATGAAATGATGATGAACACAACACAACACCCAGTCCCTGAGCGGAGAAAATCTCCGACCCAGCCGGGAATCGAACCCGGGCCCAGAGGACGGCAATCCGTCACGCTGACCACTCAGCTACTGGGGCGGACGTTTCCCCGTTGTAATGGCGTGAGATAGTTAGAAGCTACAATAATTTTCGTTGCTGTGATTAATTAACACATTCATTCACCTCCAGTTACTAGACTATTTCTTCTTCAAAGTAACTCTTTATATCTCCTAATTCCCTTCGTTTACATGTTTCAAATGAAACTACTCACTCCTACGTGTCTTGATCACATCTCGTTTTGTCACTATGATAGTTGAGAAATCATTCCCGAGTATAATTTTCACCCACATTTCTGGTTGTCTAACTGTCACTGTTACCTGGATCATTCAACTACATCTACATCTACATACATTGTAAGAGGTCCGAGCAGATGCAATTTCGATGTATTGCTCACGCGCTGCCTGCGATATGTAAGGTATAAGAGAATCTTAGACCAGAGAGCAGTGTTGACTGCAGTAGGAACTGTGTAGCTGTGGCAGTAAGATAGTGCTAGCGAGCAATCTAGTCAGATCTGGTGTATCGTGTTGGCTGTGCCGGTCGTGGTGCAGCAATGCCGGAGCGTGAGCATTATTGTATAAGGTAAAAAGCAGCTTTGCGCATATGTAGTATTGTTATCTCAACTCCCATGTAAATGTTTTAAACATGTCCTAATAATAATCTTTCTCATAAAAAAATAACTTTTAACAACAATTCATTTCAATTTAAAGAATTTACTAATTTCTCCAATCCATGATCATCCCGATTATTGCGAAAGAAAAATCAGTTGTTTCCTTTCATAATGACAAATCCATCGGCCAGCATTGTACACGGCTTTGCCAGAAAAATTTATTGTTAAGAGCAGATATATATGCGTTATCCGGCGACTACATTGAGGTAAGAATTTTTCTTTTTGTTCAGAATGATCTTTCAGGGCCATGACGCAGCACTGCTGACGTCCAAAATTTACCAGGTTAAATTCACAGTCAATTATTTAAAAATTATAAGTGAGCGACAATTTAATTGAGAGGTTACTTACAATGTATTATTACCAGGTTACTGAATTTATTTTTTGTTGGGACGTTACACTGAATGTGAACGACATAATTATAATTTTTACTGTTGAGAAGTTTAGGAAATTTTCTGTTTTGAGGTTACACTAAATGTGAAAGAATTTTGTGGGGAGGTTACACTTGGCGTCAACCGGCCAGGATCGTATTTCTTTGTGAATTTCTGAAAAGTAGTCAGTTATATATCTGCTCTTATTTACTTAAATGTAGTTTGCATCTGGCGCAACGCATTTACTAATTTGTCACTCTTTCTTTCACAGATCATAGGCAGTTTATTGCTCTTTGTTGTAATTGTGTTTGTTCCATTTTTGCTTCGTATGTTTCATTTTTTGCTTAATTTTGATTTGTGAAAAATGCCGCGAAAAACTGTTAACAGTACATCGCGATGTGCAATGAGTGAAAAGGCCAACTCGAATAATTTGACCGATAATACTATCGACACTCAGTGTCTTAATGATAGTCCTCCATTTACAGACAATCAGTGCGTGCCGATCACTAGTAATGATTTTATTCCAGATGATGAGCAAACAAATTCATTTATGTCCACACTTAATTTAACGGCAAATGATGATGCGGCACGTTCCGTTACCATGGATGCTGCCCAGTTTGACACAAATAATTCGCAAAATTTACGTAGCGAACAGATAATTGTTTCTAACGAAGGTGAACAATGTACTCAAAATATGTCAGATTTATTTGATTCCGGTGTAGTGACCAACAGTGCATATCCAATTGGCGAACCTTCTCAAGAATCAGAGAATGACCAAATGGTTACACAAAACGTGACAAATGCAGATACACCAACACACAACATAGAAAATAGAGTCGCTAATTTTGGCATGGATGAAGTTATGGCAGTATTGCGACAACTTAATGAAAATTTCAAACAACTTAATGAATGGATTAAGCAACTTAATCAAAAACAAGACAACCTTAATGAAAATTTCAAACAGTTGAATGAAAAACAGGGCAACCTTAATCAATCGACAAACAACTTAATGAAAAATAAGATAACAATTTCAAACAGCTTAGTGAACAGATTACAGCCATTGCCGTGCAATGTCATGATACTAAAGAACAATTACGCGAGGAAATTAAGGCTTGTGCTAGGAACAGTAGTGAAGAAATTGGATCAGTTGCACAAGAATTAAGTAGTACGCAAGCAGCCACAACAAAATTACTTAGAGATGAAATTAGTGCAGTTGCTAAACAATGTTCAGAAAACGCAACAAAGTTACCCGACGAGTTTAAGTTAATGTAAGCAGAACTTTCACGCACACTGGATGCGAAAGTAGACACGAAATTTGACCAACAGAACAGCCAAATTGACGAACGTTTTAATCACCACTTACAAAACAGTGAAACGCGTTACCGTAAATTTATACAGGAGCAGAATAAAGTAAAGCAACAAGTCATGGAAACAATTACTGCACAGAGACAGGAAGATAAGCGTAAATTGTTTACGAAAGCAAAAACATACGTAGACAACAATATTGCTATAGTATCAGACGAAATCAAACAGTTGAACACCGAATTGCATGATGAAAACAAAAACAGACACACTCACATTAGACTTTCAGACAATGACCAGCAGACTTGAAAAGTTGTAACTAATACAGGATCCCAATGCCATCAAAGCAGACGTTAAGAAATTGAACAAAACCACACGTAAAATACAAAAACAAATTAATGCTTGTGATACTAAAAACGATGATCAGGTAAAAGCACTGACTGAAAAATATGATGAATTGGCCAGCTGTATTGATGTTATCGAAATTAATAATGACACCAAATCAGACGATACTTCACCAGTTTCGTTTAATCAAAGACCCGAATTCCAAAATTTATAGTAGACGATCAGTGAGATAGGTTCATCCAATAATACATTAAGTAGAAAATTGTCATCTTTACAGCAAGAAGTGACGGAGATGAAAAATATTTCAGCCTCTAACACGGCACAGCATATGCCATATTCCAACTATTTCTCACAATCACACAGCCAGTATAATTTAGATAATTTACAGAGAGTACATGACTTAGATTACGAACAGTCACAGACAAACAGATTATCATACAATCCTGAACCTACTCAGACATTCAGAGACAATAATATTGGTTATAAGCATTTTCTATCAGTGAGAAAATTTTAGGCATTTAGGAATGACAGAACACAAATACACCCTTTGGACTGGATCCGAAAATTTGCTTTTGTATTTTCATCAGCTTGGCCTGTAATGCAGAAACTAGAATTGGACTGAATACGACAATTTGTTTTTGAATTTTCATCGGCATTGCCTGTAGCGCAGAAACTGAAATTTATTTGCTGCGCTTAAGGGACCTCAGAGGATTCATTACGCTTCGATGAATATGTGCCGTAGCGTGCACAGGGCCCCGAGCCGTAGTAGTGTTATTTCATCTTTAGTTTTCTGCACTGCTGCCTTCTCTTTTACTATCCTTTACGTCTATCAAAACAGCTCTTCAACTATCGATCTATCTAGGACTAAGTATGAGTAAAGAAATCCTGATACGACGAGTTTTACCTGAAAGTGGCTGTTTTTCATTAGACACTCCCGAAATGGCAAGCACTACCAGCATAATTTTAATAACAAACAAAATATTTTATCATCAGTATGTGTAAAATTATCAGCAACAGCAAACGCATTTTGGTAACAAAAGAGGGTTTTCTCCACATTAGCAATAAAACCAGCCGGTTAGCATACCTAACCGACAATGTGGTTTGCAAGGTCAACCAAGCTTTAATGTTTCGCACCCTACACGTATAGCGTCAGCCACACCAAATAGCAATGCACAGCAACAAGGAAATACAGAAGACACATCATTTCAATTCCTATCGCAACGCGCCGTATAGCAACGATTATTATGACAGACGTAAAGGTAATGAGCACAGTTTTCAGTGTAACATTCGGTCTTACCAGCAGCAGAATTATCCGCAACAACAGATTATCATGAATGAACCAGACGGTCGGTATCATTCCGAAACTAATACGTCAGGAAGAAATAACAGAACAGTACAAATAGTCGAAATGCCACAGCATCCTCCCGCAAATAATAGCACGTCGGATAGAATTTGACTAGATGCAGTACAGGTTGCATCTTCCAGCAACGCAAGCAATTCTTTTGACACAGAGAATCTTGTTCACGAAAATGTTATTACTTTTGACGACATCCGAGACACACTTTGCATGAAAAACCAGTTATTCAAAAAACCATTTCCCACCCTGTCATTGAAGTAAAGTTTGGATCATCCAAAGTTTAATTACCGTCCGGTTTAACTATTTCTTCAGCAGCATTTATTCGCGGTTTGAATACTATACTTCAGACAGAACTAAAAGACAGAATCAGAACGTATGTAGACGACATTCTTATTGCAAAAGCTAACTGGTCTGAACATAATCTGATTCTGGAACAACTGTTGCAAACTTTTCGTGCACAAGGACTGACAGTTAATCTTAGCAAATCGCACTTTGGTAAAACTTCCATAAAATTTCTTGGACAAGTAATTTTAGCAGAAGGCATTACGCCTGACCCGGAAAAACTTCAAGCTTTACGTGACATTACTGTTCCAACGACGAAGAAACAACTACGCAGCTTTTAGGGTATAATTAACTTTTTCCGTAAATGTATTCATTACGCTGCTTTAGACACCCCTAGATTATGCCAGTTGACGGGTAAAAACACTATTTGGTCCTGGGATAGCCAAGCACAGTCTGAATTTGCTAATCTGAAACATGCTTTGTTGAATGCACCTCTTTTATTACACCCAGATCCTACCAGAAATTTTTCCATTGCCACCGACAATTCTAACACAGCTTAAGGCGTACACATTTTTCAGGAAATTCAAGAAGACGGTACTACAGTAATTAAAAACATCGCCTTTGCAAGTCGCATTCTGTCACCTGCTGAACGCAATTATTCTGTTACAGAACTTGAAACATTATGTGTTGTATGGGCATTTACGAGATTTAGGCATTTTCTTTATGGAAGACATACTACCGTTTACACAGACCACAGAGCTATTCAGTTTTTACTTTCCGCTAAATCTACACACGATAGGTTAAGCAAATGGAAACTTTATTTACAGGAATTTAATTTTACAGTTGTTCACATTCCCGGTACACAAAATATTGTAGCAAACGCACTATCCCGTTCTCTCAGCAACAATCAGCATGACATAGCAACCAACTTCTGCAAAGCAAATTTTAGCGTCATGTATATTCAACAAGTCGCATTCGAAAATTTTATTTCGGCATCATTACGAGACATAGCACAAGAGCAGAGCAAAGACAACGTATGGAAAGAAATTAAACACGTTTGGCAAGATAAGAATAATGTTACCATCAGAAACCATTACACTGTACGCAATAACATTCTGTTACCCCACTCTCACCCTGACAGCAACAATTGGTTATTATGTATTCCTGACGAGCTTGTTAACAAATTAATTTGGTATACTCATTTAAGTTACACACATTATGGAGCCAGAAAATGTTTTCTTATACTGAGACAGAACTGTTATTTTGCCAACATGGAGAAACGTATTCGACGAGTTTTAGCGTCATGTAAACTCTGCCAGAAAGCTAAATCAGACACAACTTCACATATTCCTCCGTTACACTCCATTGTACCCGTGAAATTGAGCCACATGGCCGCTGTAGACATTTTTGGACCGATTCCCAGAACTGATAGAGGTTCTTGCTACATCTTTGTCGCTGTTGAACTCACTTCGAAATTTGTTACCTTCACTCCATTACGCAAAGCTACTGCTAAAACTATTTCGAATGCATTTGTAAAAGATTTTTATTCCATGTAGGACATGTATTGAAAGCAATTTCCAACAATGGACCGCAATTTCGATCTGCATTATGGACCCGTATGTTACAAGCTAGAAACATTTCTCCGATCTATATATCCAAGTATGACGCTTTTTCGAATCCTTGTGAACGTCTAATGAAAGAAATTGGTAAACTATGTAGAATATACTGCCATAAAAAACATATTGATTGGGACACACACACACTCTCATTCCAGGATGTAATTAACTCCATACCAAATGAATCTACTATGCTATCTCCGACTGTTATATTGAAAAATGTTGAACCACCTAACAAAATTAAAGAATTAGTATCCTTCCCTACATCTCGTCGACTACGCCACCATGAAATAATTGACATTGCACTCAAAAACATCAAATGTGCCGCAGAGTGCCGGAGAAGACAGCAAAAACAGGTTTGTACATGCCGTGACTTTCATGTTGGACAGAAGATATTAGTACGTACACACTGTTTATCCAACAGAGGAAAGAGTAGATGCAGTAAATTTGAGCCTCTATACGCAGGTCCATATCGAATTCTCAGCATTCCTCACCCCAAAGTAGTACACGTCGAAACTTTGAGAACCAGAAAAACCAAAGGCAGTCACCATATTTCCAATATTAAACCCCGTATTGAATGAATATACTTTACGATTTATCACAATGTAATGCCATTTGCAGATATTTATATGAATACTTACTGATGATTATCATATTTGTTCTTGGCAAGTGCCCGGCAAAGTAAGGTTAGCAGGTCGCTTTTCTTGTCGTTACACATCAGACCGTGCACATTTTTCCAGATAAACTTACATATTTTATGACCACTTATGCAATTCTATCTATGTGACAACTTACTGACGATTATCATATTTTTTCCCGGCAAGTGCCCGGCAAGGTAAGGTTAGCAGGTCGCTTTTCTTGTCGTTACACATCAGACCGTCCACATTTTTCCAGATAAACTTACATATTTTATGACCACTTATGCAATTCTATCTATGTGACAACTTACTGATGATTATCATATTTTTTCTCGGCAAGTGCCTCTCAAGGTAAGGTTAGCAGGTCGCTTTTCTTGTCGTTATACACTCCTGGAAATGGAAAAAAGAACACATTGACACTGGTGTGTCAGACCCACCATACTTGCTCCGGACACTGCGAGAGGGCTGTACAAGCAATGATCACACGCACGGCACAGCGGACACACCAGGAACCGCGGTGTTGGCCGTCGAATGGCGCTAGCTGCGCAGCATTTGTGCACCGCCGCCGTCAGTGTCAGCCAGTTTGCCGTGGCATACGGAGCTCCATCGCAGTCTTTAACACTGGTAGCATGCCGCGACAGCGTGGACGTGAACCGTATGTGCAGTTGACGGACTTTGAGCGAGGGCGTATAGTGGGCATGCGGGAGGCCGGGTGGACGTACCGCCGAATTGCTCAACACGTGGGGCGTGAGGTCTCCACAGTACATCGATGTTGTCGCCAGTGGTCGGCGGAAGGTGAACGTGCCCGTCGACCTGGGACCGGACCGCAGCGACGCACGGATGCACGCCAAGACCGTAGGACCCTACGCAGTGCCGTAGGGGACCGCACCGCCACTTCCCAGCAAATTAGGGACACTGTTGCTCCTGGGGTATCGGCGAGGACCATTCGCAACCGTCTCCATGAAGCTGGGCTACGGTCCCGCACACCGTTAGGCCGTCTTCCACATCGTGCAGCCCGCCTCCAGTGGTGTCGCGACAGGCGTGAATGGAGGGACGAATGGAGACGTGTCGTCTTCAGCGATGAGAGTCGCTTCTGCCTTGGTGCCAATGATGGTCGTATGCGTGTTTGGCGCCGTGCAGGTGAGCGCCACAATCAGGACTGCATACGACCGAGGCACACAGGGCCAACACCCGGCATCATGGTGTGGGGAGCGATCTCCTACACTGGCCGTACACCACTGGTGATCGTCGAGGGGACACTGAATAGTGCACGGTACATCCAAACCGTCATCGAACCCATCGTTCTACCATTCCTAGACCGGCAAGGGAACTTGCTGTTCCAACAGGACAATGCACGTCCGCATGTATCCCGTGCCACCCAACGTGCTCTAGAAGGTGTAAGTCAACTACCCTGGCCAGCAAGATCTCCGGATCTGTCCCCCATTGAGCATGTTTGGGACTGGATGAAGCGTCGTCTCACGCGGTCTGCACGTCCAGCACGAACGCTGGTCCAACTGAGGCGCCAGGTGGAAATGGCATGGCAAGCCGTTCCACAGGACTACATCCAGCATCTCTACGATCGTCTCCATGGGAGAATAGCAGCCTGCATTGCTGCGAAAGGTGGATATACACTGTACTAGTGCCGACATTGTGCATGCTCTGTTGCCTGTGTCTATGTGCCTGTGGTTCTGTCAGTGTGATCATGTGATGTATCTGACCCCATGAATGTGTCAATAAAGTTTCCCCTTCCTGGGACAATGAATTCACGGTGTTCTTATTTCAATTTCCAGGAGTGTATATCAGACCTTGCACATTTTCCGTTTATTGTGTATGTACGATTGTTTTCCTATCGAAAGTAGAAATTTTGTCTGTATGCACTACGTAATGTTTAAGATATAACAAACACCAGTTGACTTTGAAATTTTTTTATGATATTTCAATATCTTGACTATTCCACACTTTTTGCCACTACATTATGATACTGTGTGTACATTTTTCCACTTGAAAACTGTCTATGATTTTGACATAATACGTTTTCTGTCATGCTATGCTGTATGTTTAATTATATCACTAGAAACAAGTTTTCTTTTAATGAGTAAGTGATTTAAATGCAAGTTATTAATCCATATTCATCATGTTCAGAAACCAATAACGTGTACAAGAAATAAATTAAACAAACCACAGTGGTTTACTCTGAAATGGAAATTTTACCATCGGAATGAATGAAAGAAAATGCAGTATCTTGTCATGAAGAGTAAATGGATCAGAATTAACAAGCATTAACCAGAATATACTATACACATCGTATGATAGCAGTTTTGACTAATTATTTTTCTTTCGGAATACGAGGCGATTGATGCAGGCTGTCAGACAGAACTACACATGTTAATTTTAGTGATGAAATATGCTAGAAGTAAGAAACTCTTTACTATAGGAAGTAATGAACGATAATGAATAGCTGTATGAAGTAAATGGTAATATGAATATGAATAATGAAGTGTCTATTTTTTGCAGATGATAATAAATGATGATGAATAATTATATGAAGAATATGCTAATATGAATAATGAAGTTTTTCTCTGCAGATGATGATAATGATGACGTTTATATATTTACTATTAGTTAAGAGATGCTATGTAGTTATTTAAGTATTTGTTGCAGTTCGTTTTGACAGTATGTCTTATGTCACATGGTATAATGACTGAATGTTTTGGAAAGGACAGCTAGAGTACATACATACTGAGTACACGTTTCATAACCTGTTAATTCGAAGTTCACTACTTTTCAGCATTATATGCGTTTCTTCTTTCAGCTCAATAATTCATTTTGTATTTGTTCCAGGAGAAGTTATTCATGAAATTAATGTGCTATAAGCAGTTAGTCATTAAACCTGTTCTAGTACTTGCATTTTTTTACCCATTTGTGTGTATCATTCATGAATGTGATCACATATACTCTACTTGTTTCATAACCTTGCTACAGCTGACTCATGACGAATGATGTTATTAATCCTTATTTCCAGTAATAAGTCAAAAGCAGATATTTTCATGCCCCAGCAATTAATTATCGATCCAAACGCAATGCATTGTTAGCAAAAAAACAAAAAATATTACCAGTCCCAACTATTACCAGTATACAACCAAAATAATGCTACCAGTTTAAGATATATTACTAGTTCTAAATATAATGCAAATTTCTCAGATGTATTGAATCCATTATATCTATATATTATTGGACCACAGACCTTGAGTAATAGTTACAGTGAGTTACATTTTAAATATGTCCTATGTCACTTGAATGATGAGTTCTGAGTAATACTGAATGATGTTTTGTAATAATGCATAAATGCTATGGCAATAATTTCTATAAATAATATTTTTGTTATACTCTATAAATGCTATGCCAATAATTAACTCTTGTTTTGAATGATGACTTCTGAATAATACTGAATAATGTTTTGTAAAACTATATGAATACTTTGTAACTATAAATGCTATGCCAATAATTAACTCTTGTTTTGAATGATGACTTGTGAATAATAGTGAATAATGTTTCGTAAAACTATATGAATACTTTGTAACTGGCCAATGAGTACCAATAATTACCGCAATCGGATGAGTTATGAATAGTGTTTTGTAATATTCAATACTTGCTACATGTTTAGTAACTGGCCAATGAATGCCAATCATTACTATAGTTAGATGAATTATGTACAAATGCTATGCCAATAATTAACTCATTTTGAATGATGATTTCTGAATAATGCATAAAACAATGCTTTGTAACTGGCCAATGAGTGCCAATAATTACTATATTGAGATGACTTATGAATAATGGAATACTCTATACGTACTACTTAAATGCTGTGTAAACAGCCAATGAATGCCAATAATTGTTCAGATCGGTTGATAGACTAGTGTAATTCTCAATGATGACTAGCATAAGACTTAATGTCCTTCACCTTCTGACCTAATTACCAGAAATTACTGCAATATCCGTTTGTCCTGTCCAACCTCATGATCACGGAGCACTATATTTGATTTCTGCGCTAATTCTACGTTGATGTGACAGAATGGATTCTACAAGAATGTGGTGTTGACATATCAATCTGTCCACCACCTTGAACGATGGAGATGTTATTATGGTCCTACTGTTTGGTGTACCTAATGTATACCAAAATGATAACATTGAATATTAATACAACATTTCAGTGTCTTGACTACACTGATTAATACTTCAGGGAAGAGAACTTCAGATTGTGTCACTTGGTGTTGTGCTTCTGTAGAAAGATATGGACTTTCAGTACAGCTACGTGCAATCTACTGTGCTACAACCATGATGCAATCCTTCCCATTCCTTTCCTAGCTCTTGAAATATGCTGAAGACTTTTACAGTGTGTGTGCACTTCATTTCATTTGTTAATATGATCAGTCGTCCTAAATATGCTAAAGAGTTCTACAGTGCATGTGCACTTATTTTCATTCCATGATATGTTGTAAATATGCTAAAGACTTCTACAGTGCGTGTGCACTTTATTTCATTTATAGGGTAATCAGGTCTTGTAAAATGCTAAAGATTTTTACAGTGCGTTTGCACTTTATTTCATTTGTTAATAAGATCAGTTGTCCTAAAAATACTAAAGACTTATACAGTGCATGTGCACTTTATTTCACTTCATGATATGTTATGTAAAAATACAAAAGACTTATACAGTGCATGTGCACTTTGTCATTTGTTAATATCTTTTGTACTCATTGCGTATACTTTTTGTCATTTCTTAATGTGTTTTGTACTCAGTGCATATATAACTTTTAACAGCCATTCATTTCAATTTAAGGAATTTACTAATTTCTCCAATCCATGATCATCCCGATTATTGCGAAAGAAAAATCTGTTGTTTCCTTTCATAAATGACAAATCTAGCGGCCGGCATTGCACACGGCTGTGCGAGAAAAATTTATTGTAAGAGCAGATATACATGCGTTATCCGGCGAATTCATTGAGGTAAGAATTTTTCTTTTTGTTCAGAATGATCTTTCAGGGCCATGACGCAGCACTGATGACGTCCAAAATTTATCAGGTTAAATTCACAGTCAATTATTGAAAAATTGTAAGTGAGACAATTTAATTGAGAGATTAGTTACATTTTGTTATTACCAGGTTATTGAATTTATTTTCTGTTGGGTCGTTACACTGAATGTGAACGACATAATTATAATTTTTACTGTTGAGAAGTTTAGGAAATTTTCTGTTTTGAGGTTATACTAAATGTGAAAGAATTTTGTGGGGAGGTTACAACATACTCCGCAATCCACCATACGGTGCGTGGTGCAGGGTACCTCGTACCACAACTACCATCTTCTCTCGCTGTTCCACTCGCAAACAGTACGAGGGAAAAATGACTGCCCATATGCCTCTGTACGAGCCCTAATCTCTATTATCTTATCTTTGCGGTCTTTCCACGAAATGTAAGTTGGCGGCGGTAAAATTGTACTGCAGTCAGCCGCAAATGCTGGTTCTCTAAATTTCCTCAGTAGCGATTCACGAGAAGACCGCCACCTTTCCTCTAGCGACTCCCACCCGAGTGCCTGAAGCATTTCCGTAACACTCGCGTGATGATCAAACCTACGAGTAACAAATCTAGCAGCCCGCCTCTGAATTGCTTCTATGGCCTCCCTCAATACGGCCTGATAGGGATCCCAAACGCTCGAGCAGTACTCAAGAATAGGTCGTATTAGTGTTTTATAAGCGGTGTCCTTTACAGATGAACCACATCTTCCCAAAATTCTACAAATAAACCGAAGACGACTATGCGCCTTCCCCACAACTGCCATTACATGCTTGTTCCGCTACATATCGCTCTGCAATGTTACGCCCAAATATTTAATCGACGTGCCTGTGTCAAGCGCTACACTACCAATGGAGTATTCAACCATTACAGGATTCTTTTTCCTGTTCATCTGCATTAATTTACATTTATCTATATTTAGAGTTAGCTGCCATTCTTTACACCAATCACAAATCCTGTCCAAGTCATCTTGTATCCTCCTACAGTCACTCAACGACCACACCTTCCCGTACACCACAGCATCATCAGCAAGCAGCCACACATTGCTATCCACCCTATCCAAAAGATCATTTATGTAGATAGAAAACAACAGCGGAACTACCACACTTCACTGGGCACTCCAGATGATACCTCACCTCCGATGAACACTCACCATCAAGGACAATGTACTGGGTTCTATTACTTAAGAAGTGTTCGAGCCATTCGCATACTTGGGAACCAATCCCATATTCTTGTACCTTAGTTAGGAGTCTTCAGTGGGGCACCGAGTCAAACGCTTTCCGGAAGTCAAGGAATATGGCATCTGTCTGACACCCTTCATGTGAAAAAAGGCCGAGTTGCGTTTCGCAGGAGCGATGCTTTCTAGAGCCGTGCTGATGCATGGACAGCAACTTCTCTGTCTCAAGGAAATTCATTATATTCGAACTGAGAATATGTTCGACAATTCGTTGTAGCACTTCCGTTTCCAGCATACTTCGTACGTGGCTAATTTTCATCAAAGGGTTGTGCTCAAACAACCACAATGTTTACTTCTAAACTGAAAGCTAGTATTTCCATCAAGCAACAATATTTCTGGAGTCCAAATTCATGTCACTTAGATTTTAAATCAAATGTGCTGAGTTTTTAACACAGGAACATGACATTAACGTGGGGACTGTGTGATTTCTTACCAGCTTATTTACGCTGATTCTTCTGAACGTAGCTTAATATTCTAGCATATATAGCAGCTTTATTTAGACACTGCCTTGCTGCAACTTATTTCCAGTATAGCAATGAATATCAAGAGTCTACTAACGTTGTGGCCAGCGCTGCCACCTTAGTCCATCTGTTACCAATTAATTTGTGTAAATTTTCGAACATTGGAATCTGCAGAGTGGCAATGAAACACCAGCTAAATGGCAACGCGAATTGTGTGAAACGTCTGTAGTATGAAAGCAAGATGTAGATGATGTAGACGTCTTCGTGGTCAGTCCAGAATGGTGAAACAGAGCAAAGGGGAACTTGAGTTTCCCAATGTGTCAGGGATCAGATGGGTAGACGAGACTTTCACCCAAGCTACACAGGAAAGCTACATACACTGATCGATATCCCCGTAAGGAATCCAACAGTCATCCAAGACAAAAAAATTCCAAGAGCCAGTACCAATCAAGAATAACGGTCGCCAAATGTGGAAGTTTTCTGCAGTTTATTATCAAGGTTAAGGATTACACTGAGGAAGCGTTGGCCTATTATAAGACGGAAAACGTCTTTAGACATACCAAGAAAGTAAAAGAAAGATAAAAAACAAAAGGTTGTGTAAGTAGGCTGTTTAGGTTTTTTTATTGGTAACGCCACCTCTGTATGAAAATCACTGTCTGTGCTGTGTGCAGTCTGTGGCTGCTTTGCATTGTTGTAATACTTGCCATTGTAGTGTTAGGCAGCTGGCTGTGAACAGCGCGTAGCGTTGCGCAGTTGGAGGTGAGCCGCCAGCAGTGGTGGATGTGGGGAGAGAGATGGCGGAGTTTTGAAATTTGTCATGAACTGCTATATTTATATATGATGATATCAAGGTAAATACATTGTTTGTTCTCTATTAATATCTTTCATTTGCTAATTATCCCTATCAGTAGTTAGTGCCTTCCATAGTTTGAATCTTTTATTTAGCTGGCAGTAGTGGCGCTCGCTGTATTGCAGTTGTCTTGTGACAGCCAGAGCGAGAGTTCCAGCAGCAGCGAGTACTGTTTGTATAAAGCGTTTATTTTGCATTTTGTTTACGACCTTCCACTAAGGAAGGGATTCTATTTGTGTTTATCTGCTCTGCATAGTAACTAACAGTTCTTGATAAAACTTTACGTAGTTTTCGTGTTAGATTTCTTAGTGTTTTCTCGATCGTTTAGAAGAGAAAGCGCCCTAAAACCGTCTTTTGTTTGTTTCGCGGCCGTTAGCCACTAGTCACTTGAATCAGCAGTTGTCTTGTGACAGCCAGAGCGAGAGCACCAGCAGCAGCGAGTACTGTTTGTATAAAGCGTTTATTTTGCATTTTGTTTACGACCTTCCACTAAGGAAGGGATTCTATTTGTGTTTATATGCTCTGCATAGTAACTAACAGTTCTTGATAAAACTTTACGTAGTTTTCGTGTTAGATTTCTTAGTGTTTTCTTGATCGTTTAGAACAGAAAGCGCCCTAAAACCGTCTTTTGTTTGTTTCGCGGCCGTTAGCCACTAGTCACTTGAATCAGCAGTTGTCTTGTGACAGCCAGAGCGAGAGCACCAGCAGCAGCGAGTACTGTTTGTATAAAGCGTTTTTGTACTTATTTGCTGCGCTTAGCTTTTAAATAGTTTTTCTGGGAAAACCTAGCGTAGTTTTCGCGTCTCGTATTTCAGTGAGTGTTTCTTGATTATCAGAATAGCTCATCAGAAGATTATCTTGGGAATTTGTCACCGTATAGAGTAGGGTAAACATAGTCATGTGTAGGGACTGTGGTTGTTGTGAGCGGACGCTAGGAGAATTGGCCACTCTTCGGGGGCAGGTGGAGGCTTTGTCTGTTAGGCTCATCGAGCTCGAGGCGCAGGCGTCGGCTCGTAGTGGCGTTGGGGCAACTGTGGTGAGACCTGTGCCTACTTCGGTGGCCTTGGAATCACATGGAACCCCTGATGTCGCTGCGTCTTCCGGCAGTGAGCATCTTACCGGTCAGCCATCAGTCCAGGGTGAATGGCGGACAGTGGTGGGCTCGCGCGTGCCTGGCCGAAAGGCGAAGGTGGGATCTGGCCGCGTGGCAGCTGCCTTACCCCTTTCCAACAGGTACGGGGTGCTTCCTAGTGGTGATGACATCGTTTCCGAGCCACCACAGGATGCCTCGCCTGTTGGGCCAGTGGCCGAATTCTCCGGCAAGGTCCCGACAGTCACAGAGGGCGGGCCTATTAGTTATAGGGAGCTCCAACGTTAGGCGGGTTATGGAGCCCCTCAGGAAAATAGCGGGTAGGTCGGGGAAGAATGCCAGTGTGCACTCGGTGTGCTTGCCGGGGGGTCTCGTCCGTAATGTGGAGGAGGCCCTTCCGGCAGCTATTGAACGCACTGGGTGTGACCGGCTGCAGATAGTAGCACATGTCGGAACGAATGACGCCTGCCGCTTGGGTTCTGAGGCCATCCTTGGTTCCTTCCGGCGGCTGGCTGATTTGGTGAAGACAACCAGCATCGCACGCGGAGTGCAAGCTGAGCTTAATATCTGCAGCATAGTGCCCAGAGTCGATCGCGGTCCTCTGGTTTGGAGCCGTGTGGAGGGTCTAAACCAGAGGCTCAGACGACTCTGCGACGATAATGGTTGCAAATTCATCGACCTCCGTTATTGGGTGGAGAACTGTAGGGCCCCCCTAGACAGGTCAGGCGTGCACTACACACCGGAAGCAGCTACTAGGGTAGCAGAGTACGTGTGGCGTGCACAAGGGGGTTTTTTAGGTTAGAGGGACCCCCCCTTGGGCGAAACGATAAAATACCTGACGGCTTACCAGAGAGGACATTATCATCGTTGATAAAGAACGTCCGTCCTCAGAGACCAAAAACAGGAAAAGTTAACGTAATATTGGTAAACTGCAGGAGTATCCAGGGCAAGGTTCCTGAATTAGTATCTCTTATTGAAGGAAATAGTGCGCATATAGTATTAGGAACGGAAAGTTGGTTAAAACCGGAAGTGAACAGTAACGAAATCCTAGACACAGAATGGAATATATACCGCAAGGATAGGATAAACGCCAATGGTGGAGGAGTATTTATAGCAGTAAAGAATTCAATAATATCCAGTGAAGTTATTAGCGAATGCGAATGTGAAATAATCTGGGTTAAGTTAAGTATCAAAGGTGGGTCAGATATGATAGTCGGATGCTTCTATAGACCACCTGCATCAGCAACCGTAGTAGTTGAGCGCCTCAGAGAGAACCTGCAGAACGTCGTGAAGAAGTTTCGTGATCATACTATTGTAATAGGGGGAGACTTCAATCTACCAGGTATAGAATGGGATAGTCACACAATCAGAACTGGAGCCAGGGACAGATACTCTTGTGACATTATCCTGACTGCCTTGTCCGAGAATTACTTCGAGCAGATAGTTAGAGAACCAACTCGTGAAGCTAACGTTTTAGACCTCATAGCAACAAATAGACCGGAACTTTTCGACTCCGTGAATGTAGAAGAGGGTATCAGTGATCATAAGTCAGTGGTTGCATCAATGACTACAAGTGTAATAAGAAATGCCAAGAAAGGAAGGAAAATATATTTGCTTAACAAGAGTGATAGGGCACAAATCGCAGAATATCTGAGTGACCACCATCAAACGTTCATTTCTGAGGAAGAGGATGTGGAACAAAATGGAAAAAATTCAGAAACATCGTCCAGTACGCCTTAGATAAGTTCGTACCGACTAAGGTCCAAAGCGAGGGGAAAGATCCACCGTGGTATAACAATCATGTACGAAAGGTACTACGGAAACAAAGAAAGCTTCATCATAGGTTTAAGAGTAGTCGAATCATAGCTGATAAGGAAAAGCTGAACGAAGCGAAAAAGAGCGTAAAGAGAGCAATGAGAGAAGCATTCAACGAATTCGAACATAAAACATTGACAAACAATCTAAACAAGAACCCTAAAAAGTTTTGGTCATATGTAAAATCGGTAAGCGGATCTAAATCCCCTATTCAGTCACTCGTTGACCACGATGGCACCGAAACAGAGGACGACCGAAGAAAGGCAGATATACTGAATTCAGTGTTCCGAAACTGTTTCACTGCGGAAAATCGTAACACGGTCCCTGACTTCAGCCGTCGCACGGACGCCAAAATGGAAAATATTGAAATAAACGATATCGGAATTGAAAAACAACTGCTATCACTTAGTAGCGGAAAAGCATCCGGACCAGACGAGATACCCTTAAGATTCTACAGTGATTATGCTAAAGAACTTGCCCCCTTTCTATCAGCAATTTATCGTAGATCGCTGGAAGAACGTAAAGTACCTAGCGACTGGAAGAAAGCGCAGGTCGTTCCCATTTTCAAGAAGGGTCATAAATCAGATGCGAATAATTATAGGCCTATTTCGCTTACGTCAATCTGTTGTAGAATAATGGAACATGTTTTGTGTTCTCGTATTATGACGTTCTTAGATAATACAAATCTCCTTCATCATAACCAACATGGATTCCGCAAACAGAGATCATGTGAAAGTCAGCTCGCCCTATTTGCCCAAGAAATTCACAGTGCCGTAGACACTGGCGACCAGATTGATGCCGTATTCCTGGACTTCAGGAAGGCATTTGATACGGTTCCGCACTTACGTTTAGTGAAAAAAATACGAGCTTACGGAATATCGGACCAGGTTCGTGATTGGATTCAGGATTTCCTAGAAGAAAGAACACAACATGTCATTCTTAACGGTCAAAATCTGCAGATGTAGAGGTAATTTCGGGAGTACCGCAGGGAAGCGTGATAGGACCTTTATTGTTTACAATATACATAAATGACTTAGTTGACAACATCGGTAGCTTCGTGAGGCTATTTGCAGATGACACGGTTGTCTACAAGAAAGTAGCAACATCAGAAGACTCGTACGTACTCCAGGAGGACCTGCAGAGGATTAATGCATGGTGCGACAGCTGGCAGCTTTCCCTAAACGTAGATAAATGTAATATAATGCGCATACATAGGGGCAGAAATCCATTCCAGTACGATTATGCCATAGGTGGTAAATCATTGGAAGCGGTAACGACCGTAAAATACTTAGGAGTTACTATCCGGAGCGATCTGAAGTGGAATGATCACATAAAACAAATAGTGGGAAAAGCAGGCGCCAGGTTGAGATTCATAGGAAGAATTCTAAGAAAATGTGACTCATCGACGAAAGAAGTAGCTTACAAAACGCTTGTTCGTCCGATTCTTGAGTATTGCTCATCAGTATGGGACCCTTACCAGGTTGGATTAATAGAAGAGATAGACATGATCCAGCGAAAAGCAGCGCGATTCGTCATGGGGACATTTAGTCAGCGCGAGAGCGTTACGGAGATGCTGAACAAGCTCCAGTGGCGGGCACTTCAAGAAAGGCGTTACGCAATACGGAGAGGTTTATTATCGAAATTACGAGAGAGCACATTCCGGGAAGAGATGGGCAACATATTACTACCGCCCACATATATCTCGCGTAATGATCACAACGAAAAGATCCGAGAAATTAGAGCAAATACGGAGACTTACAAGCAGTCGTTCTTCCCACGCACGATTCGTGAATGGAACAGGGAAGGGGGGATCAGATAGTGGTACAATAAGTAGCCTCCGCCACACACCGTAAGGTGGTTCGCGGAGTATAGATGTAGATGTAGCTTGAGCAGCGAAGATTTTTGTGAGGTAAGTGATTTGTGAAAGGTATAGTTTAATGTTAGTCAGGGCCATTCTTTTGTAGGGAATTTTGAAAGTCAGATTGCGTTGCGCTAACAAAATATTGTGTGTCAGTTTAAGCACAGTCATGTATAATTGTTCAAAGGGGACGTTTCTGGTTTATGGACTTGCTATATTCTCCGCAAGACTCTTCGATGGTGAATGTGCACCTGCACAATCGCAACAGATGGCTGCTGGACATTTCTACAAGGACTACAGTGGGTCTGCACCTCTGGTGGCCCACCAATACCATTATTTCTACAAGGACTACAGTGGGTCTGCACCTTCGATGGCCCACCAATACCATTATCTCTACAAAGACTACAGTGGGTCTACATCTTTGATGATCCATCAATACCATTATTTCTACAAGGACTGCAGTGGGTCTGCACCTCTGGTGGCCCACCAATACCGTAATCTCTACCAGGACTACAGTGGGTCTGGTCTGTGATGACCTACCTACCAATATTCTTCAAAACGTCGAATGACTCTGCTGTGGGTTTACTCTGTTGTAGCCCATTACCTGTGTGCATGTCGAGAGTCAGCGCTGCCTTTCCTTTGGAAGGACAACACTACTTCTTCAAGACTGCATGGAAATCCACTACTTCTGTGTGCAATTTCTTTTACTAATGAGACTTTGCGAAAAAAACTGTAATTACTATTATGATGAATGATCAGGACTGTCTTTATGGACTGTGAGAAAATTTGAGCTTTTGACCAACATTGTATCAATAAGTGTGTGCATTTGATTTCTTTGTTATTGTAATTATGAAAATTTTTTTCAAATCTGTGTTGGCCACTGCCCAAACCAATTTGTAAAATTTTTTGTGGGGAGCGTGGGGGCTATGTAAGTAGGCTGTTTAGGTTTTTTTATTGGTAACGCCACCTCTGTATGAAAATCACTGGCTGTGCTGTGTGCAGTCTGTGGCTGCTTTGCATTGTTGTAATACTTACCATTGTAGTGTTAGGCAGCTGGCTGTGAACAGCGCGTAGCGTTGCGCAGTTGGAGGTGAGCCGCCAGCAGTGGTGGATGTGGGGAGAGAGATGGCGGAGTTTTGAAATTTGTCATGAACAGCTATATTTATATATGATGATATCAAGGTAAATACATTGTTTGTTCTCTATTAATATCTTTCATTTGCTAATTATCCTTATCAGTAGTTAGTGCCTTCCATAGTTTGAATCTTTTATTTAGCTGGCAGTAGTGGCGCTCGCTGTATTGCAGTAGCTTGAGCAGCGAAGATTTTTGTGAGGTAAGTGATTTGTGAAAGGTGTAGTTTAATGTTAGTCAGGGCCATTCTTTTGTAGGGAATTTTGAAAGTCAGATTGCGTTGCGCTAACAAAATATTGTGTGTCAGTTTAAGCACAGTCATGTATAATTGTTCAAAGGGGACGTTTCAGGTGTATGGCATCTATGATGTCTCTAACAATTAAATGGTAATAATTTAAGGGGATCTGGATAACCCATACAAAATGAATAAGTATTTGAATGAAATGCCTTAGGTTTGAATTGCTCTTACGTCAAAATCTCCTACACTGCACCGCAAATCTACAATCAGGTCTGTCTGCATGTGCGGATGAAGATATGTAACTTCATAAATACCGAATACCTGTGCTGCAATAGCAATGGTAGTCTGATAGCACAAAGTCTAAAACATACAATAGGATTAATTAAAGAACAAAAACAAACAGTAATTGTTGTGACGAGACGAAACTGCGATAATTTGGCCACAACTGTAGGTTTGTTTAGTGCCCTGGGAGATTCAACTACAATAGTTTATTAATCTCAGTTTCTGAATGAAGTTGCAAAACGAGTGGCTGTCGCAGAACTGATGGTTCACAAGCGAGGAGCAAGTAAGTTTTACAAAAAAGAACAAGAGGTGATACAACTGTGTGCTGAAAGGAATGATGTAGTCTGCCTGGTGTATGATTATATGCAAAATGTTCCCCTTCCTCGTCTTCGTGTATGGGAAATGTTCAACTTAAGAAAACTGTGGCTTTTGGTATTTGGAATCCATAATCCGAAAGACAATGCAGCACAGTTTTACTGCTACCTTGAAGGACAAGGATATCGAGGTCCAAATGAAGTATACACATTTCTCAGTGACTACATAAGTGGCCTACCTGGCTCAGTGAAAGAACTACATGTGTTCAGTGATTCTTGTGGCGGGGAAAATAAAAACAACAGTGTTGTACGGTACCTGATGTATCTCGCACTGACTGGGAAATTTCAGATAATTGAGCATTATTTTCCTGTTGGAAGCCAATCCTTCCTCCCTTGTGATAGAGATTGTTTCATAGTAAAGAGTCATACGACAACAAGATAGAATATACTCTGTCAAACAGAATGTTAAGATGAAACTTAATTCAAGAAAACCATTGACTTTGTCTCAAGTCAAGATTATTGAACGTAAAGATATTACTGAATATAAGGAATGGTGGCCACACCATTTTAAAAATCTTCACTAGCCAAAAATTATTCTCAAGCAAAGGAAAAATTTTCGGTTGTTAAAATTAGGCACATGATCTACAACAATCATAATCAAGGGGATGTTGTTTGTTCAGGATGGACAGATGGACTGCCTCGCAATACATACAGGCTTTTTAAATGAAAACAAATACCTGGTTATACCAGAGCTAGGGTATACAAAAATAGAATTCCTATAAATACGAAGAAGCTGCAAGAGCTTAATAAAATAGTGAAGCGTATTCCATTAAAGGATCAAGAGTTTTTAACAACATTGTTCAGTGGCCCACAGGAAATAATGATTTCCAGACCGATAGAGAACATTAGGACTTCCAAGAAGACAATATAGTAAAACCTGATGAAGATTAAAAAGTGTTAAAGAACACTTTAAACTAAAATTTTTTGTATTGTATTGCAGTACATTGTTATTCTTAAGAGATTTTACTAAATAAATATCAGTTTTTTTAAATGCTTAGTAGCATAAATAAAAATAAATAGCTGTGTAAACCTATGTTACTGTGACATTCTTGGCCAAGATCCCACGAGAATATCATTTACTGGAAGAGGGATGAACGTCCACCGACATCCACAGAGGATAGCATAAAAAATATTTATCAAATACCCTGGAACGACTCATTACTGTGTGCTGATAACCTAGTTCTACAAGTTTGTAATGGATCACAAAACTGTAGCAACAATATCGTAAGAGTTAACAAGTATTTTTTAGTTTTATTTAAACAGAGGTGACTGGCCTTTGTGCCTTTCTCAAATTAGTGATTTAATTTTTACAGATTTTGAAAAATTTTAAAGAAATAATTTGGGAAGGAGATTTAATATTAACTTTACTTGGAGGTCGTCCTGGATATTCTCTACATAGATGGTCGAATAAAAACGATGATGGACTTGAAGTAAAAGATACACTTCCAAAAGAAGGTACACTTGTTGAAGAATCGATGGAAATTCGTGTTCCAGTGGTTAAATGTGAAGTTGAAATTTGCCGTATCTTTATTTGAACCATGCAAAATGAAGTGCAAAGCGAAACTTCGAACCGGATATCACTAATTATTGTAACTCTGCAAAATCTAATGTACTTTCTTCATTTTCTTCTTTTCCAAACAAACCAAATAATAATCAGCTAACTGATTCTTCATTATCGATCATGTTAAATTACAAAACAACTATATGGAGAATGGTTGCTTGATCCACCAAATAAATTCCTAAGAGCTTATGATGCTTTTCGAAATTTTAAAAGGTAATGTAATTAAATAACGATGTTAATGTAGAGCAACTCAGCTTTATAGAAAATTATCCAATCTATGTTATAAATATGCTTTTACTACATAAAAAATGATGAAATTACGTGCTACTTTTAAAAATAAAATTCCAAATGGCACTCTTGCTTATGCAGTTATGTATGGTAAAAACAATTTGACATATGCCTTACAACACAGAATACTATCAGATTTTTTTTAAAAAAAGCATCTTTTAATTTTTGGTAGTCGACTGGGAAATTTTTTAAAATTGATAAGCATAAATAAAAACTATTCAAAAAATTTATTAAACTGAAAGACCAGAGTTTTAAACTTTTTTCTTGACATAAAGCGATAAATCTTAAATTATGCATTTAAAAAATGTTACAAATGCCAGAATCTCAATTTGATAACTACTTATGTTATTTTCAGTGATCAGTTTCGATAATTTCAAACAGATTTTTCTTCCGAGTGGAGGAGTAATTTATTTTTGGGGATATTTCAAATTGTACTTCATATCATGAGTGATCATAACGTAATTCGGTTCTTAGTTTTCGTTACACAGTTTTCAATGACTGTGAACACGCAACTAGTTTCTTTTTGCATTTAAACAGATTCATTGTCTTTATTAAAAAAATTTCATTTTATGAAGTTTGAAGTTTTATTTCACAAAAATGCTCACATGCACAATACAGGGCCAACGTACAGTCAGTTTTGATCACAAATTTTATACAATACCTAAAGTACACATACATGAAGGGGCAGCTTTTTAAATCTTTGTATTTATTTTTTCACACTCAGACAATATTTTTCATAGAAAGCTTACACCATTAACATATGAAGGTGACATACATGAGTTAACCACAGAACAGTTCACCACCCGTTGACATTTCCCCTAAGCTGGTGGACTGAAAGTGCTTGGTATGCACCTCCCCGCCATCGCCTTAATGGACAGCGGCAGGGTCTGGAACGGGCGTTTCTTCCCGACTGGCAGCAGGCAATTACTACCAGAGGTTCAATGCCTCGCCAAGGTCAACGCGGGAGCGTACTGACGCCGTAAAGGGACCCTATCAAGCCACGCTGTGTGCTTCACAACTAGGGGAAACTCGTTCTGCTTTAGAAATTCTCCATCAGCAAACTCAACTCAGAAGCTTCGTGCTTTTCACTCGTATTAATTCTGAGACTAACGCCTGACAGAACTATTACATTCAAAAATCACTGTCAGAACAACAAATTGAAAATTTCCATATGAAACAATCTAATGCGTGAAGAGTCAGGTTCAAAATTGGTCTTATGCTCTTCAGCAATCCGTGCATCTGAAATTGCACTGTGTTTTACTGCTGGCGAATATGCCTCTTCGTTGTGGCATAGACCTTCGTATATCAGACAGCGCTCAATGAAACAGTAGGCGAATCACAGGTAGCGTCAAACCAGTACCAAAAGAGAAACTTTATTTCCTACCTGGAAATAGCGCCACCATGCGGCTCCTGATAATCAGAAACTGGAAAGTAGGGGCGGATAGCGCTCGCCCGTTGTGTGTGCCAATTCTCTGCTTCTCAGCGGCGGAGTTCCAGGAAGAGCTTCCTCCGATCATCTGAGAAGCTTGCTGAATCTCCGAGAGGGCGACGCTGGAAATGTGGAAGGAGAGAAAATCTCAACTCCGCTGATCGGGGACAGCATATGAGCAGGTGGCTCCCGGGCAGAATGCAAGCTGGAAGTTCTCAAACAGGCCACAATACGGACTTGGTGGACTCAGTAATGGGATTTTAATATTTATGAAAGATATTGTTTAATGCATTTTGGGTCCAGCCTTGCATAAAGGATGACATGCCTTTGAGGTTGCGAAGTTTTGGAGACATTTCACATGAAAATATGGTACTTCCCCAGACTAAATATTCTGTTCGTGTTTTTTTGGCTTATCATTCATCATATTATCTGCATTTTTCTCACTCGAGAATATTAGTACTTTTAACACGTCTCTCTGTCTTTTCCTATCTTCATAGCAGATTTCATGAGTACTTTGTAAAGAAACCGAGTTCCCTGTGTGGTTGTAAATACTTAGCAACTGTCTGTTCTTGGTAGAACGTTTTTAGCATGTGAATGAAATGACACACAACACCGATGTCGCTTTTGTTTTCATTCATAATATATTTCAATTGACTTCGGCATGAGTTTTAAAAAAATGAAAAGACTTTCTTAAAATAAAGCAATGAAGGACGCAAAGGCAAAAGTGAAAGTTAAGTAAATAATTACCAAGAGCTTCAACTTTGCAGATGGGATGAAACAAGGTCATGGACTTTTGGTATCCCTGTTCAACTTAGCTATGCAGAGGATGATACCAAAATAAATAAGAGAGGAACAGTAATGGTTAAATCCAAATATGTGCGTATCCAGATGAAACTCCAATTGTGGCAAGGGGTGTAAACAGCCATAAGGAAATCAACGAACTAATGAAAGCAGAATGAGCAAACCTAGGACTTACAGCAAGCCAGATACATGGTAATGTCCAATTTTAAGGCTAGAAGAACACCACTTGACCCTGAGGTCTCTCATAAACGTTTTAAAGCTGTCAGCTACTTCCTTTATTTAGCTGCCAACTTAACCATCAAATAATACGTAATGTATTGGAGGAAGAATACTAGCAGGAAACGGAGCCTATGTTGCAGACTTACAGGTATTCATGAATCCTCTGACTGACAGAATAATTAAGTTACCAGAGTATTATTGCCTTGAGGGCGATCGCTTGTTATATATGGACGATGACAGAAGCAGATATAAACAACATAAAGCCTGTTGTAAGGAAACCTCTCCGAAAAATTTTTGAGGCCGTGAATGAGAAAGTAGGTGCGAGACTAAGGCGCATCCACGAAATACAATAGGTAATACAATAGGTAATACAATAGAAAGAGATAGCGAAATGGCTTAAATGTCAAAGAACACGCTAGTCAGGACACGTGGAGAGGGTGACGGATGACAGTATGCCCATACGAATAATGAAAGCCAGGTTGTATCCCACCAGAAGAGAGGGCCGACCAAGAAGTTGATGTGAGGACAATGTATTGCCTGACCTCATCAAGATGTGGATCCTAGAATGAAAGAGGAAAGCAGAGAAGAGATGTGTTGTGGCCGACAGTTGAGGAAGACTGTAGTGCCAGAGAAGAAGATAAAGAACTGTGCGAATTTCTGGATAGTGCGATGTCATCGCTTATTTCCAGTACGCATGGGAATCGATTATTAGAAAACACATTCACTTATTAGCGTTGAGAGAGTCTCGCGTTAATTTTCACATCCACGTTAATTATTAACACACATATTCACCACTGTAAAAGAAGGAGAGTAGATTTAGTGTTTTCATATGTAAGATCTTCCCAAATTTCGCTATTCCACAACGACTCGATGAATAAACCCATTTTATCATAAAAATTTCGGTGTCTTGCAATCACGGAACTGTAAATTAAATTTTGCCTTTGATTTTAGAAAGAAAGTGTTATATTTATTTAAAGATAATTTTTATTGCTAACTCCATCGAAAACTTAATCTTGTTCCCACACCTACGTCGAAACAAAGGATCCATTTCTAAATGAGCAACATTTTGTTAGTGGTACACAGATCAAAACCAGTCGGGTGGTTGCCTAAAAATGCTAGCCAAATGAGAACAATCAGTCCAACAGAAACTATTATTGAAACCAGGTATTGTGATCAGTGGATAATCGGCACGTGGGACAAAGTAAAATAGGACGTGAGCGACCACAAAAAATTTAAAATAAGGCAGGTTATGATTTTACGGCAAAACTGAAGTACAATACCAACGTAGTAAAGATAGATACTGTAGCGACATTATAGCTAATGAAGAGTCCAATCGCGACCATGACAGCATCGAGAAGGGTGTCGCAGAGGCAGCCCACAGCGGGTGAATGCGGGTGCCAGCTGACTGTTAGCTGTAAACTGAATATATATCACAGAATTACTCGAAATACAGTTGCACAAAAAACAGTATGAGAGCTGGAGATTGAGTATTTAAACAACTTGTGGTGATATTGTATATTATTTAAGCAATTCGGGTAGTGTGTGGGATATTTCACACAGTTTATAAACTGAAGATGTCACAGGAACTAAATGTAACACTGCACTAAGAGAGAGAGAGAGAGAGAGCTTTACAGATGATGCAAGTTCATTTAAACAATTTACGACATAATTACACTTTTTATTCCGAGCAATATTGTCACACTTGAACACTGACTGTTCTGATGGTTCAAATGGCTCTGAGCACTATGGGACTTAACTTCTGAGGTCATCAGTCCCCTAGAACTTAGAACTACTTAAACCTAACTAAACTAAGGACAGCACACACACACCCATGCCCGAGGCAGGATTCGAACCTGCGACCAAAGCGGTCGCGCGGTTCCAGTCTGTAGCGCCTAGAACCGCTCGGCCACTCTGGCCGGCGAACAAAGACTGTGTGGCCGGTTCCGGCACACAAATGAAACCTCCAGGTCTTCATCCAGCCTTCCTCCCCGAGACACTTTGCACGCTTTTATGAGAAATACCACGATCTTTCCTTGTCTTTGAGCATAAGCTGCTTCGGAAGTTATTGAAATCAATTGAATATGTCTCTAAATACAATTTCAAAAAGATCGCTGCTCAGTAGTTTTCTTCAAAGTGTGTCATAAATGAATCGGTAAATAGTTTGGAGGGATGGATTCCACAAATTGAATATACTCTTGTACAGTAGGAAACATTAATTAAAACGAGAGATCGACACTGCTTTGGAATATTTCAACAAATTAAGTAAAGTGGTTGACGCCTCAATACATGTGACAATGTTGCTTTAGACAACTTATTTCAAATACTGACGCACACAAAACACTGCACTTTTTACCCAGGTGCATTTGGTACAGAAATACATGTGTAAAAATAAATGAATGCAAATACACTCGAAAGTACATTGTGAGGGAATATTGTTTATAAATTGAAACTAAAATAGATGAGCATAAATAAAATGTATCGAAAAACTGAAGATGACCCTGCATCATGTAAAAATGTTGTTAAATACACTATCACAGTAGTTTGCTACACGAGGCACGGCTGTGAGCTGGGACCTGCAAAGCAGTCCATCTGTCAGTAGCTGCAGCTCCCCACAGAGTGAAGAGTCGACTGCAAGTGGGCTCTCTGGCCCAATGGACGCGTGTGTCCAGCACAAAGAATGGATCAGTGGAACAATTAGGTATTGTCCAGAGTGCGCCAGAACCTGCAAACAAAAGCACGCGAGCTGTTTGGCCAGCAGACCAACACCAAACTGCCCTGCAAGCTCAGATCAACATTCATCAGCAGATGGGTAGAAATGCTGCACTCCTTTTGGCTCCCTGGGTAAATTGGTGGATGGAGGGGGTAAAGGTTACATAAACCATCATAGTGGTGCAGTTATTCTCATTCTGACAACGTCAGTTCACCTGTTGGTTGCTTGTGTGTTCTTGTCCCAATTGGAAAAAAATGACGTGCACAGTTTACAGCGACAGCATCAGCAACAATAGCAGCAGCAAACGCCTTCGCTAGGACAGTCTGCCACTTAAGTTAACTATTTTAATCATTCAGTGTACCTGGGTGCCACATAATTTTAATATTCCTCACAGCACCTGTTTAAGTCATAGACGACAGAGTCATACCTCTACTACCGGGTTTTTGAACAGTTTGCTGCTGTATTTTTATTAGTGTGTAACGAGATTTTATCCTCGAGCTCGTACTACTGTGCTCTTCTTTTTCTTGTCATTGTAGTCTTCATCCCTGAGATGGCCAATCTAGGTCGGCAGCTGGAGACTGAGACTACTGCAGCTACAGCCTCCAGCAATAGTAATCGAGTCGGCGCAACAAGAAGGTAAGTGCATTTGCTTTAGTAATATGTTGCTGTTAGCGAATTTTTTTTAATTCACGTAATGTACTGTGGTTCTAATGATGAGGGCTGTGGAATGTACACACATTTACTTTTCGTAATCTGGTACATTCACTTGCTTAAGAAATACTGGTTTGCTTTTCTAGGTGCTTCTATGGACGAGAAAGGAGATACAGGGGTATATGTCGAGATGAGAGACAGGAACCATCGATTCAGTCTTGTAAGTAGCAGAATATGATTTTCAAATTCAGTGTGTTTCATGTATAAGTAATTTCAGTGAACTAGAGAGTACGATTTCCAGTTTATATTTCAGTGAGCTAAGGAATTCGATTTTCTGTGTGTATGTCTCTAACATTACAAGAAATAATTACGCTCAGTATCTTATGGTACTAGGTAGTGTCAGTGAGCAAGACAGATAGCCCCAAATCGAGGCTGAAATGCCAGGGTGGATGCCTGAGTTGGTGGCTACTGAGGAAGCTCGCCCTTTTGGAGGAGGATGACTAAATACTGGGTTACATGGGAGAACTACGAGAAGGTCCAACTGAACTGCTCAATTCTTGGACCCAGAGTGGAACAAGTGATTATAATGCAACCGCCATCCTTACAGCATACAACTATTATTATTATTCTATGATGCCATTATTTGTTTACAGCATACATTTTTTTAAAAATCTTGTACTTAATTGTTTCTTTGCTCAGCTGTTACAGAGACACCAAATTCGTCAACAGCACCACAATACCTACATGTGGCACAAGCTCCTGGAGTGGTGGTTGTGGCGACAGGAACGAAACATGCGCCTGAGTGACATGCACATCTGTGCAAAGCACGACTTGTGGCTGTGCCAAAGGCTGCAGAATGGGCTGCCGCTGCTGAGCAAAACACCAGGCTGGCGGTGATGAAGGCTCCAGCATGTAGCAGCAGTAGCTTTGCCGAACACCGTCACCACAACCAGGGTGTTCTCACTGGACCACCATCACCTCATCCTACTCCAGGTCCAAATGTTCGCCATCACTAGCAACAGAATGTATGATTGCCTTGGCACATAGCCTTCGCCCCAGCAGGCACCTCCTCCCTAACGCCATCATCCATCGGTTGGACACAGTCATCTTCTAGTTATAGAGTTAATGATATTGAACCTGTGGCCAGTGGTAGTGCTCTCCCCATCATTTTAATGAAGGAGATCAGATCAGTGGCATCATGATCTCTCTAGAATAGTCAGTGGTTGCTAGTGCCTTTGAGGAGTGTATCTCAATCACTAGAAATGAGAATCCTAGTGGGGGATATCGTGGCCTAGTCAGGTTTCTAGGAGCATGCGTCCCGGTGCTGGAGATGGAAATCTTCAAAGCCCTAGACGATCCAAGATACAGTGTCATTAAATGTAATGTAGTATTCTGCTGCAAGCTGACTCACCCATGCGGCTGGTCCCGGCGGAGGTTCGAGTCCTCCTTCGGGCATGGGTGTGTGTGTTTGTCCTTAGGATAATTTAGGATATGTAGTGTGTAAGCTTAGGAACTGAAGACCTTAGGAGTTAAGTCCCATAAGATTTCACACACATTTGAACGTTTGAACACATTTGACTCAACCACACCAATAGCACGGTGGTGCTGAAGAGAAAATCCTGCACATCATCTGGGGTAAAATGGCATTATATCTCGGAGCACATCAATCACTGAGTGGTACCATGAATCCACCTTGGGCACTGTACTGGCCTGGTTTACTAAAATGGAACTTAAAGGGCCAGCTAAAGCACTCAGTCAAATACCAGTCCAGTTATACCAAGCTCCGTAAGGATGTAGCTGAGAAGAAGGCATGGAATGACACGAGAAAGATCACGCTTTTTTGCGCAGTCAATCCTGGCTTGCGAAAGAATTTATGCAAACCATCTGCAGCGCTCATCTCGATATGGAAGAGGTCTTCATTCATGGATGTTACAACTTTGATGGTATGAAGTTCCCTGTGAAGATTTATGTCATATCAAAATTTGAGATACGTAACCCCGGTAATCAGTTGATGTTTATGACCTGGAGAAGAAATGCAAGCAAGATGAACAGGACAAAATACTGTAGCTGGATCTAAGTAGATGAGCATGATCTTTATGTTTAAAGTATCTGAAAAGGCATCAGAAAGATTGTGAAGCCAAGGAATCAGTACATGTTGTTATTTCTTCAGCAGAAAACAAGAATACGCACCATTAGGAGCAATGTCCGTTGGTTGTATACGCTGACTTTGACTGTCTCCTTGTTAAGTACCACCCTCGGTGAAGGAAAACCCACTAGTTCACATACCACCTTCACACAAAAACATGTACCGTATGCGGGTACATACCAAATTGTATGCTCTTGTGATTCCAGTCTTAACCACTATGAATCTTATGTCAGCAACATTCCTGCGATTTGGTTGCACACTGAACTTTAAAAATTCTCATTGGGATGTGGACAGGTTTTACAACACCAACATCCCCATGACTGAATCGGAAGAGAATGAAAATTTATACAATGAAACTGTTATCTGTCATGTTTGTGGGCTGCCACTAGAAACAAAAGTTGAAACTCCCTGAAGAGATCATTATCATCTTATGAAGTTGTTTCGCAGTGCATCTCACAATGCAGGGAATGCAATCAACAGGGGATCTCAAGTTGATTCCGTATTTCTAGATTTCCGGAAAGCTTTTGACACCGTTCCTCACAAGCGACTTCTAATCAAGCTGCGGGCCTATGGGGTATCGTCTCAGTTGTGCGACTGGATTCGTGATATCCTGTCAGGAAGGTCGCAGTCCGTAGTAATAGACGGCAAATCATCGAGTAAAACTGAAGTGATATCAGGTGTTCCCCTGGGAAGCGTCCTGGGCCCTCTGCTGTTCCTGATATATATAAATGACCTGGGTGACAATCTGAGCAGTTCTCTTAGGTTGTTCGCAGATGATGCTGTAATTTACCGTCTAGTAAGGTCATCCGAAGAACAGTATCAGTTGCAAAGCGATTTAGAAAAGATTGCTGTATGGTGTGGCAGGTGGCAGTTGACGCTAAATAACGAAAACTGTGAGGTTATCCACATGAGTTCCAAAAGAAATCGGTAGGAATTCGATTACTCGATAAATAATACAATTCTCAAGGCTGTCAATTCAATTAAGTACCTGGGTGTTAAAATAACGAACAATTTCAGTTGGAAAGACCACATAGATAATATTGTGGGGAAGGTGAGCCAAAGGTTGCGTTTCATTGGCAGGACACTTAGAAGATGCAACAAGTCCACTAAAGAGACAGCTTACACTACACTCGTTCGTCCTCTGTTAGAATACTGCTGCGCGCTGTGGGATCCTTACCAGGTGGGATTGACGGAGGACATCGAAAGGGTGCAAAAAAGGGCAGCTCGTTTTGTATTATCACGTAATAGGGGTGAGAGTGTGGCAGATATGATACGCGAGTTGGGATGGAAGTCATTAAAGCAAAGACGATTTTCGTCGCGGCGAGATCTGTTTACGAAATTTCAGTCACCAACTTTCTCTTCCGAATGTGAAAATATTTTGTTGAGCCCAACCTACATAGGTAGGAATGATCATCAAAATAAAATAAGAGAAATCAGAGCTCGAACAGAAAGGTTTAGGTTTTCGTTTTTCCCGCGCGCTGTTCGGGAGTGGAATGGTAGAGAGATAGTATGATCGTGGTTCGATGAACCCTCTGCCAAGCACTTAAATGTGAATTGTAGAGTAATCATGTAGATGTAGATGTAGATGTAGGTGCATGCAATATCAAGTTTGAGTTACCATGACGCGTACTCATTTTCTTCCATAATTTAAGCGGGTATGGCGCTCACTTTCTAGCTGAACAGCTGTCTAATTTCGGTATGAAGAAAGATCAAGTGTTCTGCCTGAGAGCACAGGCCTCTTAAAATTTCATGTAGACTTATTATGCATGAAAGAACAAGCGACTGGCCGTTATGTCCAGAGCAACAAGTTCCACGAGGCAGCACTGTAACTAAACTGATAACCATTTTTGGACACAAGGAGACGTATATAATTCACTATCGTAACTTCCAGCAGTGCCTCAGCTTAGGGATAGGGTTAGGTAAAATCACCAGGTTACCTCCTTGAATCAGTCCCCTGGTTGAACGAGTATAATAAATAAACCAACGAAAAGAGTTCGGGCGCGACTAGTGTTTTCGCATAAAAATTTTGTATATTAATGAATAATTCCACTTTCGGTAAAACCACGCAGAATATGGGAAATTAACGCGATAATTTGATTAGGACCGAATGAGAGGGGCGTTATGGCCTACGAAATTCCGTAACCAGACCAAATTTTAGTGGGCCACTATTTTCAATAATAACTTTAAAGTTTCTGTGGATATATCGAAGATTTTAGTTGAGTTTGCGAAACTAATCTATTTTCTTTCTAAAACTCATTTCGCCGAACCAAAGTTTCTTTATGTGGATACAGATAGCTTCATCTATTGGGTGAAGAACTGTGATTCATATAACGTTATGAGGTGTCACGGTAATGAATTCGACGCATCTGGATACACAGCTGCTAATCCTTATCGTATTGTGCTTCAGAAGAAAAAGGTTGTTGGCTTAAAGGGAGATGAGTCAAATTGATTGTCGATTGTGGAATTTGTGGGTCTAAAATCCAAAATGTATGCCTATTGTACAATAGATGGTCTACCGAGAGAGGCTAAGGGTGTGTGACATACGGGATCACGTGACTTCATGGGAGGAGACTACTTTCAGCGCCTGTACGGTGGTGTTCATGGTGCTCCACGGAATCTCCACATATGGCACTGCAAACTAGTATCAGATCGTGAGGTGTATACTGTGCTGCAGTTTAAATTTGGGTTGTCACCTCATGATGATAAAAGAGGCATTTGTGATAACGGGATCGAAACACTGTCGGACTCACACTAATTACTTAAAGCGCAAGAGGTGATGGGAGCTGCGACGGTGCGAAAGAGAGAGAGAGAGAGAGAGAGAGAGAGAGAGAGAGAGTGGGAGTGAGTGACCGGCTGTGTGAGAGCTTGCGCCGAATACTATGGCTCCTGTATCATAAAGATTGTATGACTGTGATGTGTGCCTGCATGTGTGATTGCTCATATGTCTGTGTGTATGTAAAGCAATATTACTATGTGAGTATGTATGTCTGAATAAAAAAAATTTTTTCTCTGGCATACACGTCTCGTACGCCGGCATGTAAATAATTTCAGCTCATATTTTTTCATATTAAGTAGAATACTATGAAACACCATGTGCTGTAAAAGTTTTAAAAAAATTATTAAAATTATAAAATATTTAAAGAGTGTGTGGAAAGTACATATAAAATATTACAAATTGTAGAAAATCTTTAGAAAAGTTAAAAAATTGTAAATGAAGAAAAGATATAATGTTACAGTAATTCTCTCTTTTGCAGTTCATGTGCATGTGTGATTGTGTGAGTGCATGTGTAAATAGAATAGCTTTTAAATTTCCCCTACCGCTAGCTGTTACAGTCATACCAGTTTTAAATGTGAGATACTCCCAGTTCATTTTAGTGCAGCTGTTTGGCACGGTCATTTTAGAGCCACCCCACTTCATTATGTTGTCAAATTATTTCAACTGCTTGAGATGGTTAATGTATAGAACCACCTACTTCAACGTATAAATGAAGTCTTATGTTTGGGTGGAATTTCGCTAGTAATTGTAATAGCGTTAGTGTAAGAGAAACTGTACCTCTGCAATAGCGGTAATCAGTGCTAGGAAGTAATGTAGAAATTTTCACCCAGTCCGTCAGTGATGTAGGAATATTCAATCAGTGCTGCAACGTAATGCAAATTTTTTTTAGCTATTATTAGCATAACCAAGAACTGTGAATGTATGTGTGTGAGTGTGTGTATGTGTGTCCGCAGCTCGTGGTCGTGCGGAAGCGTTCTCGCTTCCCGCGCCCGGGTTCCCCGGTTCGATTCCCGGCGGGGTCAGGGGTTTTCTCTGCCTCGTGATGACTGGGTGTTGTGTGATGTCCTCAGGTTAGTTAGGTTTAAGTAGTTCTAAGTTCTAGGGCACTGATGACCATAGATGTAAAGGCCCATTGTGCTCAGAGCCATTTGAACCATTTTGTGTATGTGTGAGCGTGCGTGTATGTGTGTGTGGTCACGCTTTTATGTGTGTGTGTGTGTGTGTGTGTGTGTGTGTGTGTGTGTTAATTCGTGTATTCTAGAAACAAGATATGTGAACGTAAAGCAGTATTACTGTTTTGAATATTTATGGCTGAATAAAAAAAATTACTCGCTACCATACGTCTCTGTTGTTATTTCACAAATCCCTACACTCACAAATGCATTTAAAGGCTGTGCAAGACGCACAAGGAACTAGTTTAGAACGTCATGAGGGTGACTGTTAGGTTGGAGGAGAACAAAAATACGTGAAATGGTGACGTGGGACTTTGCCATCGCGGTGTCTGTATTTGGTTAAGGGATCAAATAGCACGTGACTGTGTCCACTAATAAAGACGTACAGGAAAGATGTCTAAAGTTATATTGCCAGTACCTGAGGAAAATCACAGGCACAGGGTCTAGGGTAAACTACACGCATTAGCGTGCAATCAGTAAAAAGTTCATAAATATTATTACTATTAAGTAAAAATGCTTTTATTTCTCAGACAACTTAAAAGTAATTTTACATTTTTCATAATCAGACGCAGCAACAACATTTTCACACATTTTGAGTCAATGGAGAGCAGGACACCGTAGAATTCCAGGTCTTGAATAGCACCAAATTCGAAGATTCGATACCCACTGCAGTGGCCGAACGGTTCTAGGCGCTTCATTCTGGAAAGCGCGACCGCTACGGTCGCTGGTTCGAATCCTGCCTCGGACATGGATGTGTGTGATGTCCTTAGATTAGTTAGGTTTAAGTAGTTCTATGTTCTAGGGGACTGATGGCCTCCGATGTTATGTCCCAATGTGTTAACCACTTTTCACTTTTTCCCGTTTTAGCACACTTCATATCCTTGAAAGACCTCGGTGATGCAATGTTTGCTGAGAATGTCTCTATTATTCTGACATCTTCTGTGTACGCTATGAATGCAACATCTTTAAATATGAATTGTCTATCCTCATCATCATAGAAACCCTTATCGCCTGCAAATCTGTTCACACTTCGAGATACCATTCTGGAATGCTCTTGGTATGGCTCAGCACCTGTTCATTTATATAGCTCGTTCCACAACACTGGCGAGTGGTTAGTAGTTAATCACATAGTCATGTAGAACGAGAACATATACTGCAGTGTATTGCGTGAAATTTGCCGAAGATTCAACTTCAATTCCTACATCTATAGCTACAGACCTAATTATTTCGTTCTGTTTTGAGCAGTCTGTTTCGATGACTGGACCCAGCTCCTGGAATTTCCATGGGCTGTGTGGACATCCTCCTTCTTTTTCTTCAGTAGTTTCGTCGTAAGCAGCATAGAACTTCACAATAATGTCTTACACTATACTGTGGAAAAAATGTTGTGAAATCATATGGGACTTAACTGCTAAGGTCATCAGTCCCTAAGCTTACACACTACTTAATCTAACTTATCCTGAGGAAAAACACACACATCCATGCCCGAGGGAGGACTCGAACCTTCACCGGGACCAACTGCACAATCCATGACTGCAGCGCCCCAAGACCGCTCGGCTAATCCCGTGTGGCTAGACTGTGTACATTTTAATCTCAGGTGTTAATTGTCGTATGGGTAGTGTGGTGTCACCGCCAGACACCACACTTGCTAGATGGTAGCCTTTAAATCGGCCGCGGTCCGTTAGTATACGTCGGACCTGCGTGTCACCACTATCAGTGGTTGCAGACTGAGCGCCGCCACACGGCAGGTCTAGAGATTCTTCCTAGCACTCGCCCCAGTTGTACAGCCGACTTTGCTAGCGATGGTTCACTGACAAAATACGCTCTCATTTGCCGAGACGATAGTTAGCATAGCCTTCAGCTACATCATTTGCTACGACCTAGCAAGGCGCCATTACCAGTTACCATTGATACTGAGTCATGTACAGTCAAGAGTGACGCTGATCAATGATGGATTAAAGTCAAGTATTCCACCAGCTACATCCGTTTTTGTAAAGTCTAAATTCCTTGTCCTGTTCCAGACCTCACGCCAGCCTGCGTGAGCTAAAACACGTGCCTTTTGGCTTCCTCTAGTACCCGGTGTTGGCTCTCCTGGCAATCCACAACATTTGACGACAAGGATGGGATCGCGTTCGTAACTATACTGCCCTGATTTACTTGTGTCGTGCCTTCGCCACCATCTCCAGATGTACTGTCCGAATTTTATCGCTTACAGAATCAGCAGATGCAGGCCTTACTGGATGCCCTTGGACAGCTTGTCCAGGGTCAACGTGCAATGCAAAACGATGCGGCAGCCGCCGCTCCACCGCTAACGCAGCCACAACACGCAGTTGCACCAACATTTCGTCCTTTTGATGCTGCACTGGAAAGCTGGAAGGAGTGGTCACGCCAATTTGGATTCCATCTCGCCGCCTACAAAATTCAAGGTAACAAGCGGCAGCCTTTTTTGTTATCCTCCTTAGGGGTGCACACGTACCGTGTGATAGTCAAATTATTTCCCTAGTACATTCTGGCGTTAGTTAACTAGCAGTTGTCGAATACAGTGGAATCATTTGCTATATTCCCTCTTCTGTCTGTCTGAAACGCAAATATTTTGAATCAAGGTGTCTCTATCTGAGAGGAGGTTTTAATAGTCCATGTTTGTCTGCTTGCGGTCGGTGGCACTGGGTACTTGAAAACCTCCCAAGAGCGAAATGTTAGTGCTGGGTATGTGCTGGAAGTCAGAACTTTGAAAAGCTTCAATCGTTCCTCGTCTGATACGTGATGTGTGACATTTTCCATATTATCCGCTGATTGTGATCATAGTCTCCTCTTCAGCTCCTTGAATGTGAAGTTATTATCCTCGCCCTCCATACCAGAATGAACTCCTGTTGGCATTCATATGCATGCAGTAAATCGTTTGTGCTCTGCAACTGTTGTATCCACAGGATCGTCTATGAACCATCCTGCATTTTCTGAACCAGTCAGAACCAAGGGTGTGCAAAGACGTCCTTAAAAGTTGACGCTATGCCAACGTTACACGTACGGTCAATCACAGACCCATTGTGTTTATAGGAAACAGGAATGCTAAAGCATTACATGTAAGCTTGTATCCCACTGTAGCGCTGCTGTCGGTTTTCTTGAATGATTACCAAATGTATGAAACTCTTACATGGAAGGGTCGGCGCGTCTTTGTGCTGGGCGGCAGTCCTAATTTCATCATTCTTGTTAAGTGTGGTTCAAGCATAAGGTTAATGCGAGACATATTCCTGACCTACAATTCGCTCATCATACTCTGCTGGACTGTTTATATTGAGCGAGGACGTCAGAACGAGGTTTCAAGCCAACTGATTTAAGAAACTCGTAGTTCACACGTGTTATCACTTTGCAATTCGGCAGTGAAGTGGCATGCTGTTGATTGGTTTTGTACCTTAGAACCCTCCTGCCTTAGAAATAATACTTTACGCACTGCAAAAGTCAACAATCTTATTATTCTGGTCCTCAATATGCAACTCCAAATAGTCCAATGTCTAAACTCTCACTGGGAAGTGTATTCCATTAGTGCGAGTCTCAACAGTATTATACCCTGTTGCAAATAAGGGGAGGAACCCAAAAAGTGTATGAATCAGACTGTCGTTGAGATAGGAGTTAGTTGCAAAGTTACACTCGATTCACATTGCTCCGACAAGCAATATCTCCACGGTCTGATCCGACCTGTACAATTTACAACAACCGTTCTTCAAAACCTGTCGTTTTGTGAAACCCAGAAGGCAGCCTATTGAACCTTTCTCGTTAAAGCCAGTCGTTGCACTCACAGTCCTTATCGCTGATTAATGTGTACTGATGTTTTGACATAGCTTAATACTTTTTCCAGACTGTTCTAAGGCTACTTTTAAATCGTCGATACCGTATGCACCAGGTTCTGTTTCCACAACGCCTTTTTCACCATTAATATCGAGATGCAGTTCGTTATCAGCATCCGTGATATCTGAGATGCAGTTGTACGTCTCTAGTCCAATAAATGCAACACTCTATTCATCAATGTTCAAATCGTTGGTGGCAAGTAATTTGCATGTAGTACAGATGATCTTTCTTTTAAAGAAACCTTCCTTATATATTCTTTTTCTTTGTAAACGTCAAGAGAAACACGATGCATAGATGCCCGCAGAAATGAGTATTATAGTTCTGGTAGTGTAGACAATTGCAGAACACACGTCTTCTGCGAATGAAGTGACATCGCAATTCTTCTGGCGGCTGCAGGTCACCAAATGAGTCGAAACTGTAGACGATATTTGCATTTTCATAACGTATGACGCCCAGTGGTTGTCGAGACCGCCAGAAACGTCTAAATTCACAGTACCACGATCACTAGTCTTCAGTAACGTATCCCCCGTTTCTGACACACGTAGGTAGATCAGTATTTGTGAGTGCCCAATGTGCTAGGACTGCTCATGGGTTTCTTATTTATGAATAGAGCAAGCCCTTCCCTGTACGATTTGAAGTATAGTCCGTTCCGATGGGTGCAGTTTCCATCCTTCTTGTAACTGCGCTTGGGAATTCTGCGAATTCTTTACTGTTCGAGCAATACTTGCAGCATCACCAGCATGACACCCCACCAACGAGAGAGTGGAAACGGCAGAGATGAGGAATGGAAGGAAACCACCAGATGTCTTGGGTACTTGTAGAATTTAAGGTCCTTTCTGCTTCAGAGCGTTTTTATCTGCGTACATCACTGTCAGGATACTGTTCTTCAAACACCTTTTCTTCCTGTTCTTCTTCTTCTATAGTGCCAACGTGTAGCATTCTTAACTCTCTTGAAATTGATAACTCCTAAACCCAACTTAACTTTTCCACACTTGCTTTTATCGACTACAAATGCTGCAGTGCGCTGACCTATACCAATATCCTTTCTTCTACGCTTCGCCTTAGTCTTATCAGCTAAAATCCTGTCTGCAGTGTGATAACTTGGAAGATATTTATTTGCAGCATATGCAATGTCTTGTTCCATACATGCTTTGCCGATCAGATTAATCCCCTGATCACCTCACGCCAAGAGTTTTTGAAGTTTTGTTCCAGGTCCACAGTAGCTATATCCTGGAAAGTGTAATTGCATTGGCAGTTTGTCTAGTGTACCACCACCTCCTCTGATGCATCTCCTAGCATGCATGTCATGTTACTGCAGTTGCTGTGGACTCCGCACCCCATTATATAGCAAATCGTTGGCATTAATTCAACTGTTTTGTGCTCCAGGAAAATCAAGCCGTTTGACTAGTGTTCTACTTCCTAGACGTTTTATCTCTCTCCGCGAGATACGCATATGGTTCTGAGCTTTTGTGAAATTCTTAAGTCTAGAAGCGACCCGAACTTTCTTCACCTTTAGTATCCTCCAAGATATAAACTCTGGCTGACATCGAAATAAGTGTCCAAGGAATAGAAAAGCAACTGGAATCACTCAATAGAGGAAAGTCCACTGGACCTGACGGGATACCAATTCGATTCTACACAGAGTACGCGAAATAACTTGCCCCCCTTCTAACAACCGTGTACCGCAAGTCTCTAGAGGAACGGAGGGTTCCAAATGATTGGAAAAGAGCACAGATAGTCCCAGTCTTCAAGAAGGGTCGTCGAGCAGATGCGCAAAACTATAGACCTATATCTCTTACGTCGATCTCTTGTAGAATTTTAGAACATGTTTTTTGCTCGCGTATCATGTCATTTCTGGAAACCCAGAATCTACTATGTAGGAATCAACATGGATTCCGGAAACAGCGATCTTGTGAGACCCAACTCGCCTTATTTGTTCATGAGACCCAGAAAATATTAGATACAGGCTCCCAGGTAGATGCTATTTTTCTTGACTTCCGGAAGGCGTTCGATACAGTTCCGCACAGTCGCCTGATAAACAAAGTAAGATCCTACGGAATATCAGACCAGCTGTGTGGCTGGATTGAAGAGTTTTTAGCAAACAGAACACAGCATGTTGTTATCAATGGAGAGACGTCTACAGACGTTAAAGTAACCTCTGGCGTGCCACAGGGGAGTGTTATGGGACCATTGCTTTTCACAATATATATAAATGACTTAGTAGATAGTGTCGGAAGTTCCATGCGGCTTTTCGCGGATGATGCTGTAGTATACAGAGAAGTTGCAGCATTAGAAAATTGTAGCGAAATACAGGAAGATCTGCAGCGGATAGGCACTTGGTGCAGGGAGTGGCAACTGACCCTTAACATAGACAAATGTAATGTATTGCAAATACATAGAAAGAAGGATCCTTTATTGTATGATTATATGATAGCGGAACAAACACTGGTAGCAGTTACTTCTGTAAAATATCTGGGAGTATGCGTACGGAACGATTTGAAGTGGAATGATCATATAAAACTAATTGTTGGTAAGGCGGGTACCAGGTTGAGATTCATTGGGAGAGTGCTTAGAAAATGTGGTCCATCAACAAAGGAGGTGGCTTACAAAACACTCGTTCGACCTATACTTGAGTATTGCTCATCAGTGTGGGATCCGTACCAGGTCGGGTTGACGGAGGAGATAGAGAAGATCCAAAGAAGAGCGGCGCGTTTCGTCACTGGGTTATTTGGTAACCGTGATAGCGTTACGGAGATGTTTAATAAACTCAAGTGGCAGACTCTGCAAGAGAGGCGCTCTGCATCGCGGTGTAGCTTGCTCGCCAGGTTTCGAGAGGGTGCGTTTCTGGATGAGGTATCGAATATATTGCTTCCCCCTACTTATACTTCCCGAGGAGATCACGAATGTAAAATTAGAGAGATTAGAGCGCGCACGGAGGCTTTCAGACAGTCGTTCTTCCCGCGAACCATACGCGACTGGAACAGGAAAGGGAGGTAATGACAGTGGCACGTAAAGTGCCCTCCGCCACACACCGTTGGGTGGCTTGCGGAGTATCAATGTAGATGTAGATGTAGATTCGTTCTTTGCACATCTGAAACTATAAATATCTCTGTTGACCAGTTTGGTAGCTATGATTTCTCAAACGCTGTCTTGCGTTTTGAGATATGTACCAAATCACCTACATTAAATTTCTGTTTATGTGGATCCAGCATTTTAATACGATAGTATACCGCATCCGTGAGTCCATTATCATGAACATCGATTAGTCTCTCTTTGATTGTGATATGTTTTGTTAGATTATACTGTGCAATTATTTTTGGGAGAATATCTGTCCATTTGTATGACCTGTGAAGATTGAAAAGCATCCTCATGTTTACCTTTAATTCTTCTGTTCAGAGGCGCCATGTTACTCGACTTCAGGTGGATGAATGTTGAGTAGTGATGTATTCCATACCGCTCCATCATGGTCTTAAAATGCCTGTTGTAAAACTCTCCACCACAACCAGTTTGGAGGTTGTCCAGGCATCGATTCATCCCCATCTGCAACAAAGGCTGAAACACTTCTGAGTCATTTCTCTCCAACTTTGTTTTAACAGGTAATGCCTAGGTAAATTTAGAGTAGGTATCAGTGACCATTTAAATGTATTTTAATTCATTATTCTCATGCAAATATTCCCTGATGTCTACAAGATCAGCCTGCCATAAGTCATCCAAACCTTTAATCATAATATGCCTACGAGGGCATGTATTGAGTGCTGGTTTGCGCAGTTCTCAAACTACTGTCTCCATACTTATAGGATATACCTCTCTGTCTAAGCTTGGAGATTTCTAACACAGCCTCATTCGAATGAGATGTATTATCTGCCACAGCTGGTGCCAGGAGCAGATGTAGTTCATCTATTAGCTCATTGGGGTCGTCGTAATAGAGACTGTATACTGCAGGATTCGATTGTTCACTGCTTTATGATGGCTGACAATGTCGTCAGCGTTGCTGCTGTTGTTGTTTTTACCATCGAGTGGTGGCTTTATAATGGTTTTATATTTCTTGTTGCTTTGGCTTTTTGCAATCTATGTACAAAAGCTAAATGTAGTATTTCATGGGACAGTTGTGCTCAAAAGTATCCGAACGACCTGAATTGCATTTCGCCTGATTCGCAGGCAAAACGCATAACGCAGCTGTCTAGCAGGTCCTCTAATCACTCCTCGGTACAGTCGTTTGACTATTGAAAATGGTTCCAACAAGTCACCACTAGAAAACACTTCTCTGTATCACAATAACTCAAGATGTAAAACTACACCACGATACCACAAATATCAGGGAACACCTTACACAGATAAGACTGTCCTTAAGGCTTGTAAGCTAACATTTATTACAATAAATGACATACCTGAAATGTTACCACTCTCATTATTGCGCCAGATAAGTAATGCACGTAGTAAGTTCGTCGTATTCATGATTTCCTCTTCAAAGTAACATACCGTACTTATAATTTAACACAAAATGGCATTAAAATTTGTTATTCACGAGCAGCTAGTTGAGAATATGTATGAACTTCAAATGAAACGACGAACCGTCTCGTTCTCCATATGGATTCAAACCCAGGTCATGCAGATTAAGCAAAGATTTCGTGACTGACGGAAACTAACAGTCATTCCTGACTATGCATACAAAGAGTGATATACCACGGTTTTAGGCAGTATCAGTTAGCAAATATCAACTTTAAATTGCACAACGTGACCATTTTTAACGGACAGGAATTCCTAACCTACATTTATTGTCCCTGTTAACGAACTACGAGAGATGTTAAATATTGCTTCTTCACAAGTAACTTACTTGGAATGCCGTGAGGTAAGGCTTTGTGTTGGACAGGGATTCGAACACAGAACCTAATCGGACTTTTTATCGAAGCACAATCAACTGTGCATATCGGATTTTCTCGGCAGTAGCTAGACTTTTAACTGAAATGACGAGACGAAACATTAATTTTTTCCTTCCCAGGACTCCAACCCGACACCTATCGCTGTTATATTCTAGAGAAAACGAACGTTAAATGTGGATTTGTTACACCTGCAGCGACATGTGCGCATGTTTGAACTAGAAATAATATGACGAAGAGTTCAGTGCTGACTGGGAATCGAACGCCACACATATCGTTGATGACTACACACAAAGAGACGTCAGCTACCGAATTTTTCTCCACCAGTATCCTTGAACTTACAGTGACCTCGCAAATAGTTCTGTGTCTCACTGGGAGTCAAAAACGTCAGATACCGTTAGTGTTGACAACGAATGAAAATACATTAATAATCAAAATCATTATCCACCAGCAGATAGGTGTTCTCATGTTTGAGCTTGATAATACGTAATGAAAACTTTTGTGGTGGGTCAGGATTCGAACCCAATCACGCGCCAAACGTGGAGCTGTTGAAGAATCTGCAGTTTTGAACAAACAACAAATTGTAGTCGAGGTGTATTGTCACGAAGGGATCAAATTCCGCGTTAAGGGCGGTCTGAGTTGCATTCCCAGTTCAGAACCAATTTTATCGAAATACAGAAGCTCAAATAGGAGATGGAATAAGCGACCTGCACCCTACATAGCGTTTGTTTCGTCACTAGAAATAAATAACTAGTATAATAAAGGTAATTGGTGATAGAAAGTCTACATGTCGCCATTCCTGACTTCATTGTAGTTCAACATAACGTCTACTTGGTAGTGAAGGAATATCATGATTAATGTGAATTTCAGGCCACAATGCCATTACACCTTCTTCACTTGGCGTAGCCAGAAGAGAATAGAATCTCCCTATCAAAAATCATCAGGAGAAGTTGGAATCGAACCCAGACCATATATATATGCACTTATTATCAACCCAACAGACCCACCGAAACCCTTTATTTTTTTTGTTTTTTGGTTTTTTTTGACGTCGTATTTTTTTTTTATTTGTTTCTTGTGCTCGACTATTGGTGAGGCACAAAAACGTCTGTGAATGATTTTCTTAGTTTTGACTACTCTTACGAAAGAAGTATAAAAACAAGTATGAGAGTTACTGATTTATGATGCTTAGTTTGCACTCAGTTCTGAGTATTATTAGTAACTACGCTCCAGTCCCTAAACCTAGTTACAGAAATGCGAATCAGACGCATTACGTATTCCAGGCCATAGCAGCTGCGTTTTTGAGACGCCAGCTATGGTCACTTCCCTGCCCGCTGAAGGTTCACATCGTTTGGTCTTCTTCCTGCTGGTACTGTAACTGAGATTTGGTAACACGGCAAGGTATGTTTGGCAACTCTGTGATCGACTAGTTACTTCCTGGTATGCACGGAATTAAGCCTCAAAGTTCACTTGATTTTTTCCTGTCATTTCCATTGAATAGTCTGAGTTACTATCGCTTGAAGTGTAACAGATGATTGAAATATTAAGGTTTTCGGCCCAACAGAGTGGTAGCACTTGGAAGTCGCACCCAATCTCGTCATTTAATTAGCTGTTTACAAGTTTTAGTCACTATAGGCCATGTAATAGGAAACCAAAGCACAAATCTTTTCCCTAGCTGTGTGGTTACGGGCTAATCCATGAAGAAGCGTTTGTTATGGTTCGCGGTTCCAGTCTCGCTGACAGTAACGTTTTTATCCCCTCTGTGAAAGAGCTACAAGTAGTCAGATCAAACATCGATAAGGAAATCACAAGAAAATACTTTCGGCTCATAGTGAAATGGTGAAAAACTTACAGGCAACGCCTCTTTCCGCTGCTGACAAGGAAATTTAGGGTTTCTAGGAATACATAACTTTATTTATGAAGTGCCACATGTGCATACCTCTTGAGTATGATACAGCATACCGATTAAGCACACACACAATCGAAATCCAAGTGAGCAGTGTCTTACTAATTCGTGCCAATAGAGGCACGCTTATGTACAAATACTCAGTTTTATTAAAACAGACTTTCGTCGTAGGGTTATCATGGGTAGTTTTATTTCATTTTTTATAGTACAGTGCACAGTTTGCGTAAGGTTCCTTTTAGTGTTGTTAAAACAATAGTAAAGATGAGAGAGAAATTAATCATCAACGATATATGCGAATTCTCTGGTATTATCTATAACAGTCTGACAATGCATATGCAGTTTATTGATTACATGCACGTAGAAACTAGTTCTGAGTTAAAGCTGTCAAACAAGGTTTCAAGAAGTATAAAATGCCACTACCACACGACAGCTAATGTACAAAATACTTTTGTGACGTATTTTGGCACGATGCGCTCTCTCCATGCAAAATATAAAAGTTTCGAGATGCATCTACTGCCTGGCCTCTATTAAACCTCAAAAGAACAAAATGTCGCAGAAATTAGCCCTTTTTCCACATGCGACTGTTTTGGGTTGAGAAGTGAAGGGAATTATGTTCAAAGTTCCATTTGATTGATAACTTCAGCAGACAACAGAATTGCGTATTAAAAAATGCAGCAGTGAATGTAACTGTACTCGCGACAGCTCATCCACAGTGCACGGCGCTTACCATTACGCTACTATCTGACACGTTGGTACAGCTCCTCCAGAAGTGAATAACAAGTCCTCCAGTCCTTCCGCATTCCACAGTGCTGTGAGATAATGCATATGACCGGATCTAGACATCTGATAGACAGACGGTTACAGCTTTTCTTTTGCACTGCACGACGTTTTCAACAAACAGATAGCGCAGTAGGGTGGCTCAAGTGGAATGGAACACTTCCTATTTAAATATCTCCATCCTAAACTCTTGGCAGCTCTGTGTAGGAGGCAGTTACGTGATTTTTTTTCGGGGATTACAAAGTAGAGTCGAACTGGGTAACTGAGGCAGCTAGTTCATGGCGATTCGCTCAACCAAGTAAATGAATGTACTGAACATGCTGCAAACCACTACAGGGAGCCTGTGTGACAGAATTATGATGTAGTGTGGCGCTAGAGCGTAATGAGCAAAGGATAGTCTCGCCGCGTCAGCCGTGCTGTGCGGACGTGTGCTAAGTTTCGTGCGCCGCGGTCTGCTGTGTTTCGGCGTGGTAAGTCGCAGTGCTTCTTGCATCGTTGCAGAAATTCTACGCATATTGAAATTTGAAATATGAATTCGTGATGGCCCACTTGAACAGACAAGATACTTTGAAATTCTCGTTTGATCGTAATTACGCCCGATCTAAACTACACGAAATCGAAGATTTGTTGGAATTTGAAGTGAGAGTTGATTCAGAGGATGTCATTGGAATGCACCTTTCGATAGTGAGCAGTGTTGTATTTGTGAAATTGAAGAACGCAAACTTATGTGACAAAATAGTTGAGTCTTGCGGAGGAATTGTGAAGTTTAAACATTGTGATGGAAACGTAGGCGAAGTCACCGTAACACATGCTGGGTTTGGACCACGAACGATCAGGATATTCGAACTACCATTCGAAGTACCGGCGGAACAAATAAACGCAGTGATAGCGCCGTACAGTAAAGTTCTCAGCAATGTTGCCGAACGGTGGTCCAACGCACGCAAATTCCAAGTTCTCAACAGAGTGAGGCAATTAAAGGTCGATTTGCACAAACATGTACCGTCATACATCAGTGTGTGTGGATACCGAGGTATCGTTATACACGACGGCCAGCCGAGGACGTGCGCGGCGTGCAACTCTCCCGGCCACGTCCGCGCGGAGTGTTTACAGCGGCGAGTGGTGCAGCTGCCGGCTGGCGAGGCGCCGCGACCGCCGGCTATGACTGCGCTGCCGGCGACTTACGCTACGGCTGCCCCGGCCAAGTCCTGACCCCAAGCCCTGATGTGAACACGGAGAACCATCCACCCCGAGAAGAAGCCCAGATTGCCACTACTGACACAACAGAAGCTAGACCACCCGAACCTAAGGATATCGCGACAACTGTAACGGTTTCAACAAAACAGACACCGAAAGATATTGGTAGCCACAACAAATTCTCCGATTCCTCCGCCGTTGAGAATGACATGCAAGAACCATCCCGGAATAAGCAACCTCTTAGTGAACCGAATTCTCTATTGACACCGTCATCCACCAAAAGCACGGTCGACAATTTGGCTCGAAACACCACCCGCTTAGAAGATATGAAGAATGCTGAGGAAGACAACATCAGACAGCAGCCGGTGAAACCTAAACGGCAAACACGAAACAGAGCCCTGAAGAGATTCAAGAATTGGAAAAAAAACTCTCCCGTGCCAAAAAAATCCTTAAAACAGATCGAAGCGGAAAGCAAGGCGTGGCAGACATCGGAAAACCAGACATCCCCAACCCGAATGAGGGTGTACAGATGAACCTCGCCCCTCCAATTGAAGAACCAATGGACACTGTTGACCGCTGTGGAACTGATACGGGGACAGCATGGTCTGACGACACTGAATGCGCGTAGTTGGACTACCGAATGACGCAGGCGTATAAAATCGCCACGCTCAATGTAAACAGAATAGTTTCGGAAGTAAAGTTACAATCTGTGAAGTACTACTTATATGCCGCCGACATTGACATAGCGATGTTACAAGAGGTAGTTACGACCAAAATAGCGGATGTGTACGGATATGAGGCGATCTTAAACATAGGCAATGAATGTGGAACGGGAATATTGTTCAAACACGGCATACCATGTACAGCAAAAGCAATACTTGAATCTGGACGAGGCATCACTGCACAAATATATAATCTGCTTCTTGTTAATACATATGCCCCCTCTGGATCCAGCGGAAAAAGAGCAAGGGGCAACCTGTTCCGGGACGAAATTGTCCCACTTATAACGGATCCTCGACTGCACATAATTTTGGGTGGAGGTTTTAACTGCGTATTGCGTCCGGAAGATCAAGTCCCAAACTTCAACTTTTGTGAGGAGCTGTTGATGTTAATTAACGGACTAGATATGATAGATGCTTGGTGCCATCTTCGCCCGCACACCAGAGGATACACGTACGTATCCAGTACATCGGCAAGCAGACTAGACAGACTGTATGTAACGAAAGGTTTTATTCATAATGTAACTGACTGCGACATTTGGCCTCTTAACTTCTCGGATCACTGCGCATTTCATATAATCGCGCAGCACACTAAACAAAAAACATTCCTGGGAAGGGGCGTATGGCACCTAAACGTGTCACTTTTGGAGGACGCAGTACTTCAACAGGAGACCCATGATGCATGGCAGCGTTGTCTTCGGACGCAATCCAGATATCCAACACGCATCATGTGGTGGCTACAGTCTGCGAAACCACAGATAACAAAATGCATCGCACGATATGGTCGCATGAAAGCGTACTGGCGAAAACGCACCTTGGAGTATCACTTTCTTGGCCTCCGCGAACTATATGATGACCCCATGGGATTAGTAGCAAACAGCTCTAGGATAAAACGCACTAAACCAAGAATAACGGCGTTGGTACGACAATTACTAGAGGGGAAAAAAGCTCGATCACGTCCTCCGACTGAACTGACGCAGGAGAATACGTCCCTATATCACGTGATACGGGAAGCCAAGAGAGGTAAACAAAAGTTAATCCACACTCTCAGTGATGTACAGGGGAACGAATACGATCAACAAGTCACAGTAAAAAACCACGTGGTGCAACATTATACAGTTTTACGCCGCGTCGGCGGCTGATGCGACGGCAAGTGAGCCACTTTTATCCATCATTCAATCCACGGTCAATCCGACTGACAACGCCGACCTTGTAGCCCACATAACAGAGGAAGAAGTATGTGCCATAATGA